>NC_025993.2:33741808-33971867 GCF_000442705.2 Elaeis guineensis
CTGAAAGTGCACCAGATTACAAATCCAAGTTTTTTTGATGACATTGTAACAGCTATTATAGCCTTTTACTATTCCTCTCTAAATTATAGGAATTGTATTACAAATCTCTCCATATGGAATATAATCCTGAAAGCATTTATAGCTTTAGAACCGATGCCATCAATAAAAGTCAACTTTTGATACAATTAAGAGTAGATATAGGCCTCTTTTGGTTGCCAGGAAAATGAAAGAAAGGATAAGTATATTGAAATTGGGAGTTCAGTCATGTTTGGTGAAACTAAGAAAATTGTCAGGTTGTAGACATGATTTAGTTATCCAGATCTACTTGCCTTTTGTTATTTTGTTTCAAGTTGCTTCCTTTTGGTGATGAAAAGCTATCAATTTCAAGATATATCTCACCCTTATTTATCCTTGTTCTTCTCTCTCTGAATTTTCGTTTCCATAGCCAAATAATGGAAAGAAAATTTTCCTCCAACATTCTTTCCTATCACTTTTTGAACAATCAGCCAGATCCAGAAGTGTCATAAAATAAGATTCATTGGTCCATAATGGCATGTTCATATATGTTTTCAAGGCAGGTCAACAAGACAAGACTTGTCCAAGTCTTAGAAATAACCAATCATGTTCACCGCACTTCTTGGCTTGCATATTTTACACACTTGCATCAGTTGTCTACCAATCATGTATTTTGTTTATTTTGCTACTTGATGTCTGAAATCCTTAAGTGAAATGGTTTTAAACATGATCGGTCATACCATCCCGTACTGCCCAATAAGGGATACCATACCGTATCGACACTCAATACGTTGTCTCATACCATACTGAACTACATACCGACACTATAATAAAATGGTATCCGTATGGGGTCTGGTACCAAGATGACGAACCAAATAATAAAGTTAAATTTTTGGATGAATGATATAGTTTCATTAATTTGGCTTAATTGTACCATCATCATAAAGTCCCTTTTTAAGGCGAAAATTTAGTGCAGGGGCAAAATGGTAATTTTAAAACTTTTTCAAAATTACTATTTTACAGCGAAATTATTAATTAATCTCATTAATTAATACTAATTAACCCTACACTAGGATCTAAATATGATACAACAGCATGCATTTAAATTTGAAATTCAAATTTGAATCAATAAACGTTTTACAGTACTATGTTCAGAACACATCACTTTTTGCGGATAGTCGATCACCGCAATCTGATCACCGTCGGGGGGCTCTGATCGTCACGTCGCAGCCACACAAATGTCTGGCCTCTGCGGATCGTCCACACGAAGCTCCCGTCTGATCAGCTCCTCACGAATGCTAGTTCGTGATTTCACCCTTTTGATGGCAGATGTTGATCGAACTCCTTCGATCGATGTGTGCCGACTTCTCGGATGCTCCGGATCGTCTGCACAGTTGCTTGAGAGGCTGATGGATTTCTCCCTGAAATTTGGTGGACTCACGACACTCGTGGCACACCAATCTCACTTCCCGAACCCTAGGTAGAAACCCTAGGGTACACATCAAAAACCCTGCAACCAATTTTCTCTCTTTTCTTTCTTTTTCTCTCGGAAGGTTTTGGACCTTCACCTTGCGCAGAAGCCTTCCTCACGCCCCAAAGTTTCTCTCCTAAAATTTTTACGCACGTCCCACATTTCTCCTCTTTTTAAAACAACGTCGACCGTGTCTTATCCGCGTGAGAGGATAAAGAAAAGAGGTTACACATTTGAATTCAAATCAAATTTGAATTCAAACGAAAACCAACTTATCCCTATCCTTTTGGGCGTGAGAAGAGAAGGGGCGTGGCTCTTTGTGCGTGGAAAATATTTCACGAGAAACCTTTTCTCGTGTAAGTAATGTGGCGCACAAAATGGATAAGGATGAAAGGGCAAGTGATAAGTTATCCATTCAAATTCAAACATGCTTTGAATTTGAATGGCTAACTAATTATTTTATCCATCCATATGGCGCACAAATGAGGGCGTGGGGAAGGGTTTTGCGTGAGAAAAATTTCACGAGAAGTTTCTTCTCGTGAATTCAAATGGGTGCAAGGAAGTTGGGTGTCGCAGGGAATTTAAAACAAGGTGGTTTGATTCGAATTGAGCCAACCTAGTTTAAAATAGGTCAAGCACAATTAGACCAGATTAAACCCAACATAATTAGGCTTAATTAGGCTCAATAAAATCCTAATCAAATCAAAAATTAACTAAACCTAACCCCTGATCAAATCAGGGACTAAATCACCTTAGCGATTAGGTCAACATTTAACCTAATCGGGTCAATCCAAACTGAATCCAATTCAATTGGACTTGATCCAAAAATAATTACTCAATCAAATTGAGTTAATTAGTGATTAAATCACTAATTAAACCTCTCATAAATATTGAGTCCAAATCCGATGGGCAATCAGGCATCAGAGACCATCGATATGAAACCCTGATCAAAAAGTTCAAATTTCAAATTCAAAATTTGAAATTCAAAATTTTGACCCCGGTACCCAAAATGTGTGGAACTCATGATTAGAGAATCCTAATTCTCAATCATAGAGTCCCAGATAGATAAGACTCATAATCAGCCATCAGATCAGAAAGGAACCTCTAATGTGTGTGACCCCGCAGGTTCGAACCTAAACCGGTAGCACAGGAACCAATTCCTGTACTAATCGAAGTGACCATCTAGCAATGGTACCCGACGACCGGATAGGTCGAATAATCGCAATCGCAACATTCAGAACCTACGTGAATATGGTTACCGTATAATTCATCCCTTTTGATCCCTGTGTTTAGGACGACTCAGGGTTAAACTGTCAACCCTGATGATATCATCCGAATCGTGCTCAACTCAATTAGTCCTGTGACTCCTCACTAGGACTACCCTGGCCAAGGTTTTGCTAAATTGAAACACGACTGTACACAGCTCCTAAACTGGAGTGGTCAATCCCATCTTGACACACGCACCGACAAGTCAAGTACTTGACTACACCCAGCAACCTTCCGTCACTGAATTAGAAATTCAGATAGTCCAGTGCCTAAGTGCAGTGAGTTGCTTGCAAGTCACCGTGGCGGTCTCAGGTCAGAGAGACATTTATACCCATATCCCATCGGAGCAAATTTTGACAGCAGAAATAGCTCCGGAGTTGGTCACGTTCAGTGCAGATGTACCATTACATCTCACCTGTATGCCATACCAGTGTCTCCACACTCTTTGGTTATGAGGACAACCAACCCATATGGCACACAACGACCTATGCTCGATAAACGTTGTCGTCCTTGGTAACAACGTATCATTTGGTCGCGAACATGTTTAAGGACTAAGCGACAAATCCTCCTTTGTCGAGTCTAAATAGTCCTAAGAACTTCACCACAACACAGGAGTTCATTAGAAGATGAAACATTTGTGATGAAAAAATACCAAAATAACTTTTATTTATTTATAATTCATGTACTAATACAAAAAGGAGCACAACCGTCAACAGGCTGACGATTGGCTTTGGGACACTATTCCCAACAATCTCCCACTTGGCCTAAAGCCTATCGGTGCAGTATCTAATACCCATCTTCGACTTGTAGTCGTTGAACTCCTTCACCGCAATGGCTTTAGTGAATGGGTCGGCCAGGTTCTCCTTCCCGTCGATCTTCTGAAGGTCGACGTCACCTCGATCCACGATCTCCCGAATGAGATGGTAGCGGCGCAGAATATGCTTCGTCCGCTGGTGTGCCTTTGGTTCCTTCGTCTGAGCAATGGCTCCAGAGCTGTCGCAGTAGAGCAGAACTGGACCAACAAGGGAGGGTGCTACTCCGAGCTCGGTGATGAATTTTCTCAGCCACACCGCTTCTTTGGCAGCATCTGATGCAGCAATATACTCCGCCTCGCATACTGAATCAGCCACAGTGTGCTGCTTGGAACTCTTCCAGCAGACAGCCCCACCATTAAGGGTAAAAATAAATCCTGACACACTCTTGCTATCATCGCGATCAGACTGGAAACTAGAGTCTGTAAACCCTATAAGTCTCAAGTTCGATTCACCATATATAAGTCACTGGTCCTTAGTATTTCTTAAATACTTCAGGATGGTTTTAACAACCTTCCAGTGATTCTCTCCTGGATCAGATTGGTATCTACTCACTACCCCTAGTGAGTATGCCACATCTGGTCGTGTACATGTCATAGCGTACATGATAGATCCCACTGCCGAAGCATATGGAATCCTACCCATACGCTCTCTCTCTTGAGGTGTTGTCGGACAATCCCTCTTCGAGAGAGAAATTCCATGGCCTATCGGTAGATAGCCTTTCTTGGAATTTTCCATGCTGAACCTTTTCAGCATAGTATCAATATACGTGGACTGGGATAAGCCAAGCAACTTTTTGAATCTATCCCTATAGATCCTCATCCCTAGGATGTAGGAAGCTTCTCCCAGATCCTTCATGGAGAACTGTGACGATAGTCAAATCTTTATTCCCTGTAATGCAGGGACATCATTCCCGATTAAGAGAATGTCATCCACATACAATACAAGAAATACTACTACTGGACCATTAGCCCACTTATAAATGCAGGGCTTTTCTCCGTTCTTAACGAAGCCATACATTTTGATCGTCCTATCAAAACGTATGTTCCAACTCCGAGATGCCTGCTTAAGTCCATAAATCGACCTCTGTAGCTTGCACACCTTAGACTCATCTGTGGATGTGAACCCTTCAGGTTGTATCATATACACCTCTTCGTCCAGCTCTCCATTTAGGAAAGCTGTTTTCACATCCATCTGCCAGATTTCATAGTCCAGATGGGCAGCTATCGCAAGTATAATCCGAATGGATTTGAGCATTGCCACAGAAGAAAACGTCTCGTCATAGTCTATACCATAACGTTGACGATATCCCTTGGCAACCAGACGGACTTTATAGGTCTCCACCTTTCCGTCTGCGCCCCTCTTCCTTTTGAAGACCCACTTACACCCTATGGGTTTTACTCCTTCGGGTGGGTCAACCAATGTCCACACATCGTTGACCTTCATGGACTCCATTTCGGATTTCATGGCCTCTAGCCATTTCTCAGAGTCAGGTCTCTGCATTGCATCCATGTAGGTGATCGGATCCTCATCGTTTTCATCAAGTTCGACAAGATCACCATCCCGGACCAAGAAACCATAGTATCTGTCCGGTTGATGTGGTACTCTACCAGACCGCCTTAAGGGTGCATAATCAATGGGCTCCGGATCTGATCTAATCAAATCCGGTTCAGGTTCAGTAACATATGTCGGTTTTTCCACCTGTCGAACTTCGTCAAGTTCGACTTTAGAGGCAACAGTTCCTTCACTAAGGAACTCCTTTTCTAAAAAGATTGCCTTAAGGCTGACAAACACCTTTTGCTCATCAGCAAGGTAGAAATAATACCCTTTGGTCTCTTTTGGGTATCCTATAAAATTACACTTGTCAGACCTAGGTCCAAGCTTGTCTGTAATTAAACGTTTAACATAAGCCGGACACCCTCAAACCCTAAGGTGCGAGAGTACTGGCTTACGTCCTATCCATATCTCATATGGCGTTTTGGCTACAGACTTACTCGGAACTCTATTTAGAAGGTAACAAGCCGATTCGAGCGCATATCCCCAGAGGGAGATCGACAGACCAGCAAACCCCATCATGGATCGAACCATGTCTAACAGGGTCCGATTCCTCCTTTCAGACACACCATTATGCTGTGGTGTTCCAGGAGGAGTCCACTGAGAGAGAATCCCATTCTCCCCTAAATACGTCAGAAACTCATTGGAAAGGTATTCACCTCCTCGATCAGATCGAAGAGTTTTAATACACTTCCCAGTTTGTTTTTCTACCTCATTTCGGAATAGTTTGAACATTTCAAATGATTCCGACTTATGCTTCATTAAATAGACATACCCATACCTAGATAGGTCGTCTGTGAAGGTTATGAAGTAGAAAAATCCACCTCTTGCACTTGAGCTCATGGGTCCACATACATCAGAATGTACCAGACCTAAGAGTTCACTGGCTCGCTCACCTTTTCCAATAAAAGGTGACTTAGTCATCTTCCCAAGAAGACAGGACTCACAGGTTGGAAGTGATTCACAATCACTAACTTCAAGAATTCCTTCTTGAGCCAACCTGTTTATCCTGTTCTTATTGATATGACCTAGCCTACAGTGCCAAAGGTAGACTTCTGACACATTATCTATTTTAGAGCGTTTACCGAATTTTTGAACCACATTAACAGGCTGTGATAGTAAGTAAATTCCATTATTTAATTGTCCAACAAATATTGTAACACCATTCAAAATGATATTGCAAATATTTCTTTTTATTAAAAAATCATAACCGTACATGGCCAAAAGGCCTACAGAAACAATATTTAATAAAAAACTTGGACAATAGTGACATTCACTCAGAATTACATTATGAGAATTGATTACAAGACTCATGATTCCTAAAGCTAGAACTGGAACTTTGCTTCCATCTCCAACATTCAGGAACCTCTCGCCTTCATCAAATCTCCTACTGACCTGCAGACCCTGCATCGAATTACAAATATGATAAGGGCTTCCGGAATCCAATACCCAGGCAGTAGTATCATAAATCGAAAAGTTGCAAGGAGTTATCATATAATTACCTTGCTTCTTCTTTGGCCTGTTCGGGTCCAGGGAGGCAATGTATTGAGGACAGTTCCTCTTCCAATGCCCGTGCTTCTTGCAAAAGAAGCACTCCGCCTGGCTCTGGTCGTGCTTGCGCTTCTTGGTCTGACCCCGTGCTACTGTCCCAGCATGAGATTGCACCTTCTTATTTTTCTTCTTCTTGTTCTTTCCCTTCCCAAAGGGTTGACGACGAGAAGAAGACCCTCCCATTACATTCACCGACTCCTTATGGAGTTGGTGATCCTTCTCAAAGTTCTGCAGTAACCCCAACAATCCGTGGTAGTTTACTGCAGGCTTTGTCATTCGAAAATGAGTAAGGAATGGAAGGAAGGACTTGGGCAAAGAATTAAGGATCGCATCCTTACCGAGCTGCTCGTGCAGAGGAAAGCCCAATTTGCTTAGGCGCTCAATCATCTCGTCATGTACAGTACATGATCAGTGACTGAGGCCCCATCCCTCATTCGAGCATTGAAAATGGCACAACTAATTTTGTGCCTTTCAACGTCGTCAGGCGTGCCAAAGGAGTCGTTCAACATTTGAAGCATCTCCTGTGGCTGGGCGTTCTCAAACCTTTGGCTGAACTTGTCATTCATTGCTGCCAGCATAATACATCGAACGGTGGTGCGGTCATTGAGCCACTTCAAGTAAGTATCTCGGATCGCCTTACTAGCGTTCGGAGCTGGCTCCTCAGGTGCTGGATCCGTTACTACATAAAGGATCCGCTCATGCTCAAGGACGATTTTCAATTTTCGATACCAGCTATCAAAATTGGGTCCCATGAGCTTGTCATTATCTAATAATAACCGGAGCGACAGGGTAGTGGCCATATCTGCTTAAAGGAAAACGAGACCTCTATTAGTACATAAATTAATACTAAAGACTTGGATTTTAGTCTAAAATTTTTTCCAATATTTTTACGAACTGGTAGCCTCATCCTCTAATTCGAGGAATTACTTTAATTCCTTAATGGGTACTAGAATCCACACAGACTACACACGAGCCCAACTTTGGTTGGTCAACCCATGTGCATCTATGGGTAGGTTCTTAACCAGTTGTTTCTCTAAACAACTTCTAGTAATTGATTTTGCCCCAGAACCTAATCAGTAGGCTTTGGCCTCCACTGAAAAGATCTGGTTAGATCCAACCATTAACATGACTTAATTTAGTGAATCGGACCAATAAATGATCAGGCCCGACTTTGACCGGCCAACCTAACCACCATCAGAAAGACTCAATCAAATTATCATATTATGAATAATAATTCCATTAGCCAATGAGCACCAGGCCTTTGGGCCTCCAATGATCATTGAACTAATGGACTCATTATCACTCACTTAATGGGAGGCTATGACTTAGTTATCATTATAACTTAATCATTTTAGGGACCTAATAATTTTGAGAATTTTATTAAAGAATAGTAGAGAAGAAATCATCCAGCCAATTTCAATCCTCCCACTGACTTCACCAAGTCAGATTAAAAAAAAAATTTAATTAAAGCTGGCATTAGGAGCACCTAAATCAGTCACACTGATTTACCTAATAACATGGGTGAGCTCTAATCACCAAGTGATCTAATCAAAATCTAACTTACCAGATTGGCCAGGTAAGTGAGATCAGTGGTGGGGATTTGCCATTAACTCGTCAATGATCGAATCAATGCGAGTAGGTCCCGCTTAAGAACCACTGGTCAAAACTGCCGAACTTACCTTAGACACCAACCGGTTCATTAGTTTAATTTTGATCAACTTAGTAAATAGGGCTCCACCGCATAGCCATGAATTAAGTCCATCTTGGTCTAGTTAAAGACATGGACCCATTCAACTGCAACTATTGAAGTTGAGTCTAGAGTATCCTTGACCTAATCTAATTCAACTTTTGATTAGATTTGACCAATTACTCCATTTAGTCTATTTTTTAAACTAACCTTAGGTCTAACCCAATTATGGACCTAATTCATCTAACCCATTGACCCACAAGTTTATGCAATTGTCTTAGGTCTTAATTCACAATTCTAGACCTACTAGACAACACTTAATTCTTTTAATTAAGTACTTGGGCTGATGGGTCAGGGTTTGGCATTTTGAAAATAATTTTCAAATTTGAAAGATTTTATTTTCTGTTCACCAAATGTGTTAACTCATTTCACAAACGGATCAGCACATTTCATAAACAGCAATTCTATTGCTCATTTCATAACAGAAAATAACTCAAAATAAATCATAAATTTTCTTTTAGATCTAATCTAACACATTCATGATAAATTTCTTAATTAAGTCCTTTCGCTGCTTCATCGGCATGGGATATAATTGCATCGGCACCCCTACCGCCATAGGAGACTCCATCGAATGGGAAGAGAGGGCCTTTAAACCCTACTTTTCTCCTATGATCGGACGGCCATGGCAACCAACCCAATTAGATTACTTGCTACTTGGATCAAGTATATCTAAATATACCAAATTCAAAATTTAAATTTTGAATTTCAAATTTCAAATTTCAAATTTCAAATTTTAAATTTCAAATTTGAGATTTCAACCAAATTTCAAATTTCGAATTTCCAATCTTTGAATTTTAAATTTTGAATTTTGAATTTTGAATTTCAAATTTCGAATTTCAAATTTCAAATTTGAGATTTCAACCAAATTTTAAATTTCAAATTTTGAATTTTGAATTTCAAATTTCAAATTTCGAATTTCGAATTTCAAATTTCAAATTTGAGATTTCAACCAAATTTTAAATTTCAAATTTTTTTGAATTTCGAATTTTGAATTTTGAATTTTAAATTTAAACTTATAGATTACACCTTAATCTACGCATGCATATGTATATCATATTCTAGAACCATGCTCTGATACCATTTAAGGCGAAAATTTAGTGCAGGGGCAAAATGGTAATTTTAAAACTTTTTCAAAATTACTATTTTACAGCGAAATTATTAATTAATCTCATTAATTAATACTAATTAACCCTACACTAAGATCTAAATATGATACAACAGCATGCATTTAAATTTGAAATTCAAATTTGAATCAGTAAACGTTTTACAGTACTGTGTTCAGAACACATCACTTTTTGCGGGTAGTCGATCACCGCAATCTGATCACCGTCGGGGGGCTCTGATCGTCACGTCGCAGCCACACAAATGTCTGGCCTCTGCGGATCGTCCACACGAAGCTCCCGTCTGATCAGCTCCTCACGAATGCTAGTTCATGATTTCACCCTTTTGATGGCAGATGTTGATCGAACTCCTTCGATCGATGTGTGCCGACTTCTCGGATGCTCCGGATCATCTGCACAGTTGCTTGAGAGGCTGATGGATCTCTCCCTGAAATTTGGTGGACTCACGACACTCGTGGCACACCAATCTCACTTCCCGAACCCTAGGTAGAAACCCTAGGGTACAGACCAAAAACCCTGCGCCCAATTTTCTCTCTTTTCTTTCTTTTTCTCTCGGAAGGTTTTGGACCTTCACCTTGCGCAGAAGCCTTCCTCACGCCCCAAAGTTTCTCTCCTAAAATTTTTACGCACGTCCCACCTTTCTCCTCTTTTTAAAACAACGTCGAACGTGTCTTATCCGCGTGAGAGGATAAAGACAAGAGGTTACACATTTGAATTCAAATCAAATTTGAATTCAAACGAAAACCAACTTATCCCTATCCTTTTGGGCGTGAGAAGAGAAGGGGCGTGGCTCTTTGTGCGTGGAAAATGTTTCACGAGAAACCTTTTCTCGTGTAAGTAATGTGGCGCACAAAATGGATAAGGATGAAAGGGCAAGTGATAAGTTATCCATTCAAATTCAAACATGCTTTGAATTTGAATGGCTAACTAATTATTTTATCCATCCATATGGCGCACAAATGAGGGCGTGGGGAAAAGTTTTGCGTGAGAAAAATTTCACGAGAAGTTTCTTCTCGTGAATTCAAATGGGTGCAAGGAAGTTGGGTGTCGCAGAGAATTTAAAACAAGGTGGTTTGATTCAAATTGAGCCAACCTAGTTTAAAATAGGTCAAGCACAATTAGACCAGATTAAACCAAACATAATTAGGCTTAATTAGGCTCAATAAAATCCTAATCAAATCAGGAATTAACTAAACCTAACCCCTGATCAAATCAAGGACTAAACCACCTTAGCGATTAGGTCAACATTTAACCTAATCGGGTCAATCCAAACTGAATCCAATTCAATTGGACTTGATCCAAAAATAATTACTCAATCAAATTGAGTTAATTAGTGATTAAATCACTAATTAAACCTCTCATAAATATTGAGTTCAAATCCGATGGACAATCAGACATCAGAGACCATCGATATGAAATCCTGATCAAAGAGTTCAAATTTCAAATTCAAAATTTGAAATTCAAAATTTTGACCCTGGTACCCAAAATGTGTGGAACTCATGATTAGAGAATCCTAATTCTCAATCATAGAGTCCCAGATAGATAAGACTCATAATCAGCCATCAGATCAGAAAGGAACCTCTAATGTGTGTGACCCCGCAGGTTCGAACCTAAACCGGTAGCACAGGAACCAATTCCTGTACTAATCGAAGTGACCATCTAGCAATGGTACCCGACGATCGGATAGGTCGAATAATCGCAATCGCAATATTCAGAACCTACGTGAATATGGTTATCGTATAATTCATCCCTTTTGACCCCTGTGTTTAGGACGACTCAGGGTTAAACTGTCAACCCTGATGATATCATCCGAATCGTGCTCAACTCAATTAGTCCTGTGACTCCTCACTAGGACTACCCTGGCCAAGGTTTTGCTAAATTGAAACACGACTGTACACAGCTTCTAAACTGGAGTGGTCAATCCCATCTTGACACACGCACCGACAAGTCAAGTACTTGACTACACCCAGCAACCTTCCGTCACTGAATTAGAAATTCAGGTAGTCCAGTGCCTAAGTGCAGTGAGTTGCTTGCAAGTCACCGTGGCGGTCTCAGGTCGGAGGGACATTTATACCCATATCCCATCGGAGCAAATCTTGACAGCAGAAATAGCTCCGGAGTTGGTCACGTTCAGTGCAGATGTACCATTACATCTCACCTGTATGCCATACCAGTGTCTCCACACTCTTTGGTTATGAGGACAACCAACCCATATGGCACACAACGACCTATGCTCGATAAACGTTGTCGTCCTTGGTAACAACGTATCATTTGGTCGCGAACATGTTTAAGGACTAAGCGACAAATCCTCCTTTGTCGAGTCTAAATAGTCCTAAGGACTTCACCACAACACAGGAGTTCATTAGAAGATGAAACATTTGTGATGAAAAAATACCAAAATAACTTTTATTTATTTATAATTCATGTACTAATACAAAAAGGAGCACAACCGTCAACAGGCTAACGATTGGCTTTGGGACACTATTCCCAACACCCTTTCCAAGGCCTTACTCCAAAACTTACCTTTATAGCATGGATCACCAACTCGGAACAAGATCCTGTGCCGGCCGACCGGCGGTACGAGTCGATACACCTCCGAACCAGACCATACTAGGCTCGAATCAACATAGAAACAAAGGATGAATCGGGAAGGAAGGGAGAGAGAGAAGGGAGGGAGGGAGAGGGAGGAAAAGAAAGGAATGCCAGTGAAGGCACCGGCGATGGCCATCGGAGGGCCATCAAGACTACCTCCCAAGCTCCGCGAAAGGAATGAGAGCAAAGAGAGGGGGGAAGGGAAAGAAAAGGAGTAAGAGGAAGACAGTAGAGAGGCCGCCAGAGAACTGCTAGATGGCCCAAAACCGTTCGGCAATCGCCGCGGATTCGAAACAGGAGCTTTACTTAGGTGAAGCCAGCAAACCCATTGCCGACTTCATTATTGATCATGTTTTTTAAAAATGCGATGTTTGCCCCTGTTTCGAACTCACAACCACGAGAAAGTTTTGAGCCATCCAGTGGCCATGGCAGCCTCCCTACTGCTTGTCTCTCACTCCTCTTCTCTCCCTTCCCCTCTCCTTATCTCTCTCTTCTCGCATCTCGCGAAGGACCATGGAGCCCTGGAGACCTCCGCAGCCCTCCGACGGCCTTGGCAGACCACCACCGGCCTTTCCTTTCCTCCCCTCCTCTCTCTCTTCATCTCTTTCCTTCTCCCTTGCTCTGTATTCACCAACATTCTGATTCAAAAGCCCAAATCACATTGGATAGCCACTGGTACGGTTTGACACGCCTTGAACCGTCCGATTCGGGACGATTTGGCAAACCTAGCTTCATAGCAATACTTGTTCAAGAAACGATATAAGATGCCTCCAGTATTACACATAATTATCTTTCATTCCAATAATATAGGTATAAGAAAAAATCAGTACTACTCATTTTTTGTATATTATATATTTATCTAGCCTAGAGCAATTTCTTGTCGGTGCTTCTAAATTCCACATGGTAGATGAAAAAGGTCAACTAGGAACATACATTAGAATTAATAGGCTGAAACCAACAAGAGAATAGTTGAAAATGTGAGGTATCACCTCATATTGGATATTCAACAGTCATGAGATGACATCCACTCAACGACTCAAACTACCACTTCAATGATAGAAAGCCTACTGTGCCTAATTTAGAAAGTTTTATCAAGAAATCTACCAAAGAAGTAAATAAGAGAATTAGTTAGAAAATATTAGTAACAATTTTTGTGCTTGCCACATGTTCAAAGTTTGGCAAGCCCACTAATGAAAGCTCGTAGGCCACCAGATACAAGGATTGAAGTACCAATACCTTATATGTATAGCGACTATGGACAATTATGACATGGTACAGTACTAACACGGTATGCATCTTGGTGCTATCAAAATACAAATAGAGGTGATGCACTGTATCCCCATACAAACTTGTATTGAGGAGTATATTGGGATCAGCACTTACTGGCATGGTGTAGTACAGCAAGCAAGGCTCAGTTCACACTAACATTTGAATCCTTGATCTAGACTGGCCATACAAGGCCAAACCATACCAAATGATACTCGAACGACATCAGACCACAACAAAACCATGCCACACCATTCTCAAACTATGTTGAATCGTGCATGAACCATGTCAACCCGACACAAAACTGCTAACTTCCATGCCACCATGCTGCCTTGGATTGAACCATGCTAATCTCCACTCTGCTTGAACCAAACCATCACACTAATGTTCGCCTCCATGTATAAACCATCACCAACTTCAAATACTCCATGTTGAAACCTCAAAATACCATCCAAAAGGTCTAAAATGTGGTCATGGAACCTGACGTAAGGCATGCCTAGGGTCCATGTTACATGGACTCCATTGTGCATCGGATGCAGGTATATGTCCAAGCATCAGATCCTTTCAATATCTAAGAATTTCTTCATATAAAGGGATGTCCAAGTGCCATAACAAATTAACAATGTCCCTATTTAAGTATCAGGTGCTTGGTGCATAAGGCTCCTGCCATTGCAGAGTCTAGGGATGGTTTAGATGCGCGCAGCTTTACCCCCATAAGCAAAGGCTATTTCCATGTTTTGAACCCATGACCTCCCGGTCACAATGGATGATTGCAGGGTCAGGTGCAGGTACTTTACAAAAATCTAAAGTGTCCAGATAAAGAAGCCTAAGGTGTTGAGGTGCAGGTTGCATCTGGGCAACCTCAATGCATTGCCCAGCTCAAGATGAGGGAAATTCATCTCAAGGTGCTTACACCTCAATGAGGCATTGAGGTGCAAAAGAACTACACCTTTGTGACTGTGCTGTGTCATGCATGCATGTATATAACTATATGTATTAAGGAGTGTGTTGTGGTGATGATTGTGCACATTTGTATGTGTTCAATGTGTCCCATATGCTTGTGAATTTCTATGATTGTTTGCTGGTGTGGCTGAAATTATTTAGGTTCTTCCATGTGTTTTTGTGTCTTTTTTGTTTTTGTTTTTGTTATATGCAGAGTTTACATATACACACACACATACATGGATATATGTACATGCATACACGTACACACATTATATGGGACATAAATGCAGAGTTTACATATACACACACATACATGGATATATGTACACGCATACACGTACACATACACGCATAAACGTACACATAATATATATCAACAAATGTATGTACATATATATGTATGCATGATTATATGTATGTGAATGTACCTGTGTATACATGTATGTATGCATCCACACATATGTATATATTGTGCATTTCTTTGCTAAAGATGTGCCCCGCTTTGCGCGTTGCATGTTGGCTCCAAGAGAGCTTTCCACCTTAATGGAGCCTTTGATAACTTAAATAAAATAATCAGGCTATAACCTAGTAAACTAACCGCAATTTTCATCAAGCCACCAAACAATACTAATCAAATGGACAAAATATTTGGCATCTTGATGAAGGAACCATAGATATTGATATTTTTTCGTCACGCAATGATAGATATTCAGGATCTTGAGTGCATAGTGATGGTTGATGGGTGAAAAAACATTGGAGTGGTCCATTTTAAAGGAGATCATGGATTCATGGTGCCATGAACCAGATTTATTATGTGCCTGGTTGTGTTTTGGAAGTTACCACAAGAGATAAGGCCTAGCAAGACCCTCCTCTAGTCTCTTGTTTCTCTATTCTCTCTCCACATTGTGTGGTCTAGTATTCACTGAACCACCCCGAACTGGATGGTTCAAAATGTGCCGAACCGTACCGACAACCTACCTATGCAGTCTCGGCATTCGCTTTAGAACACCAGTGAAAATGGAGGAAGGGAGAAAGAAAGAGAGGAATAAAGATGGGGAGAGAGGAGAGGAAAAGGTCTTGGCTATCAGTGGTCCGCCAAAGCTCCACCCAAGCCCAAATAGACAAAAATCAAGAGAGAGAGAGGGAGGGAGGGATGGAGAGAAACAAATGGAAGGGGAGATGGTGGGGAAGCTAGTAGTGGCCGTCAAAAGGCCACAAAGGCTCTTAGATGGCCAGATTTCCCCTTGCGACCTCCCCTAGAACGGAACAAAGACGACTTGCTCCTATTTCGATCCACCACCGGCTTCCTCGCCGTCTCCCCCTCAGTCCATTTTTCTTCCTCCCTCCCCTCCTCTCTCTATTTTTATCTCTTTGAGCTCAAGGGAAACTTCAAAAGCCTCGGCAACCCTCCGACGGCCTCAACAAGCCACCGCCAACCACCACCGACATCTCTACCAGCCTCACTCTCCTTCCCTCCCTCTCCCACCCTCTCTCTCTTTTCCTCTCTGGTTCTCCCTCTCCTCTGCTTTCTTTGCCATATCAGTTCGGGCCTGATACAGCTCGGTACAAGGGCATACCAAACCATACCGCCGACCGGCCGACAAGGGGTCCGGTTTCGATTCTACAAACCTCGATATGGTCCATCAATAAGGGGGTCAAAATGTCATGAATGAGCTCTGTTATGTGTGCAATTTGGTCTTCATTTTCACACAAGAAAGACGAGAGACACCTGGTAAAAGGATATCCCCTACTTCCATTCATTCCATTCTCTCTACTCCTCTTTTCTTCTTTCTTTTCCCTCTGCTTCCACTCCTTCCGCATTTACTTCACGGAAGTTAACTTTATGCAAACCAAATCTTAATTGAATTGAAAGCAGCCCACAAATCTTAACGTCCCCTGAATGATCAATTCAAGCAACCCTTTCTTCTCCTTCTTTTCTAGAGAAAACGTTCAAACCCTATGCACAGCCATAAATCTGAAACCAGTCACTCAAAAGTTTTAAAGTTTGTTCCTTTGTCATACAAATCCGATGTTGTGGTCCCTTTAACCAACCTGAAAACTTATGGATACTCTCTTAACAAATTTTCAGTTGCATATGCCCAAAAATCAGTCCAAACAAAGAGTAGCCTGAACAGTAAACATACTAATGCCTACCACCTATCACCTTCTCAATTCCAACATTAACCTTTATCAAGGGAGTGCATCAAACATCAAGAAAAGGAACTGGCATTCTTTAAGAAGGTAAGAATGGAGACAAATGGATAATGGGCTCATAGATTGCGGCAACTATCATAAATGGAAAAACAGAGAAAATAAAAGGCACGATCATCTTTAACCACAAAAAAGATAACAATATAACATTTGTTATATCAGACTAACAGATGAAAATAAAAGATATCCATTTTCTTTTCCCTTTTATCTTTTTGAGAAGATACATCCATGTTTGAATTGAAATTATGAATCAGCAAATTTCAAAAGATGTGTAGAATCATTTGCCTAGGAGTATGTCAACATGATTTTAGCAAGCATCAAATGGCATATAGGCATTCCCAGAGTGGAGAAAATGTAAACTGCAGAAAGTTTATGCAGGTGGTAAAGCCTAAAAGAACCATACCAAGTCCTAAAACAGAGAGGAGGGGTTGAAACTTGAAATGCAGAGACCAAGGAAAAAAGCCAGTAGAAAATAGTTTATTTACCTTTGCTGATTGAAAGGAATAAGGAGAAAAATATTCTCATGTAAAACATATTGAACAATGAATAAAACTGAATTATTTTTTAGCAAGATGGCAGTTCTGGTGTGGAAAACAAGTTGAAAAAAAGATTTGGAATCAATACCAAGTCTCAAACCTATTAGTCTCATAACATGCTTATATATGTAAAAACAGAGTAAAAACAGAGATACCAGCAAATTTAGAAATGAACTTAAGTGCACTTGATTTATTTTGGGATTCTTGTGTACCATATCAGGTGTGTAGAGTACAAACTATTAATTTGTTGGTATTCATCATCAGATAGCAATCAATTTGTAAAAGCAGGACTTTAGATGATTTTGTCTACTAAAACAAAGGATGAGTTCTTACACAGCAGAAGTGACTGGTGTTGGTTTCTTTATATCAACTTTTGTTAACAGGTTATGCAGACTTTGGATTATAGTCAACATTTGTTAGAATGAATGTCAATATTACGGCTTCATGTAAGAGGTTCTTACTGATGGCAACACAAGGTCATTAAACATGTAATACACATCAAAAAAAAAAACAAAAGCTGGTTCTTACCAAGTTTGCTAGCCTTTAAAGCCATACATGGCAAAAAGACCTACAGGTTTAATTTATTTTAGACAACTGAGATAACTTCAGTGTAATGACTTCCTCCCTCTCACTCCCTCCCTCCTCTCTCTTCCTCTCTCTCCTCCTCCCTCACCTTCCATTTCAAACCGAAACCACAAAGCATGCCAGTAGCTGACCAGACCAATTTGGTACACCCCAAACTGGCTGGCTTGATGTGGTTCAGCAAACCATGCTTAGTTTGAAGAGTATAGAACATCTGGACTCTACATTGTGACCAAAATAGAATTTAAAGAAACATTTAATTTTCCTCTGAAAACTCTTAGACATCAAAAATTAACATTCTACTACGAAATTAAAAAGAAAGTTTAACTAATCAGGTTACCTGCATAGGAACTTCAAGTTTCAACCTCAAATTGGATCGTTCTTTACCTTCCTCACCTTCTTCCAGCAGCTATTTCAACACAAACAAATGATTGTATAAATAACTCAGGAACTTTATGAGATCCTACCCAGACAATATTATTTGTCTGAAGAAAAAAAAAGCATGTCAAAGCTTATCATCCACACACCAACCCACTATCCCTCTCCCATGCACATGTTCACATCAATCATTCATCCATTAAAACATAATATGAGAAACACATATGAAGTTGTTAATCCTTTAAACAGAAAAATTTGATTCATGAGAGCCATACACAAGCCACATGAATTATATCGAAAAAAAATGATAAAAGAAAATTCATGCATAAAGTAGCAGGTGAAGCGTATGACTCTTCAATCCGTGCTTATGCTCACAGACTCTGGTAAGGATGATACAGCGCATCTTCAATTGCATATTAAATATCAAAGGCGCAACAACAGATAATTCCACATTAAGGTATGGCATGGCAGACCATATATAACAATGTCATGCAAGAATAAAGAAAAAATCCACCACCTCTCATATAAGTAATCATATAACTTCGAAGGCAAGTAAGTCAAATTTACCTCTCTACATGATGTGCACACTTCATAACATTTAGCCTTACACATGAGCTCAAGGCATTTTAAGAGAGACTCATCTTAAGACATGAGATAAAACGGATTTCCAGTATTGCAAAGAGAATGAATTTCCTGTGCAAGTAGCTCAAAGCGCTCGGCAACATAAATGATTGATATTATTAATCAATAATCAATACCACAAAAATCTCTGAGAAGTGCCAGTATTTATTGCAGCACCAAAGGAAAAATATACAAGATATCAATGACCGTTGGAATTGTATCACCCCAAACTCCCCATCCTTCACTTACCTATGCCAGATCTACCAAGGAAAGAAGCCAAATCTATGAGACTGCATGTCACTTAATAAAGAGTGAACACAGTTTTGGCCATGATCATGCTGACAAAGACATTCAACAGCAATTTCAACATGCTAGTCAACATATTCAGGCAGCAACTCTGACTCCATGCTATGTCATCAGTTCCTCAGGAAAGAGGCTTCAGGCTGTTTCATATCGCACTTTTAGACCTTCCTAAATAGAAAACATGATAGCTGCACTGTGCACATCCTTTAGCAGTCTTTTCATTTCATTATGCCCATTTCTTGTTAGATATGTAATGTCATAATGCTCCATTCTACAATTAATAGAACCAACAGCATAACCAATATGATGTCCAGTTTCAAAGCCTGGAATGTAAATCTATAATTTCTAGTTAAATACTAAAATTCCTTATAGATGTAAATAACTTCTTACAAAAAATGGATATTTGTTTTGCTATAATCCATGCCAAATACAACCAGCATTATTTAATTTTTGAATAATTTTTTTGCATCTATTGAACATTTTACTGTATACAGACTGAATAAAAGAACATGCTCGCAGCTTTACATTTTGCCAAAAATCTCATTGCTCCTTTAACATATGCTAAACCATCTTTCCCTACAGGAACCCTGCAGGCATCACATCCTTCTCCAAATCATGGATGCTTCGACACCGGTTCACTACAATGCCATCATTTTTGTATTAACTTTATTTTTACTAACTTGAACTCTGATAGTCAAGAAAATTCCAAGAACAAGTTGCTTCTTCCTATACTTTCTCATATCTCTTTCAGAAAACCAGGAAACTTACAATTTTCTTGGTAAAGTAACAGTGGGGCAAGATGTTCTGAAATTTTCTATGCTAAAGTACAGACTGCTGACTCCATTGTTATTTTACTTCTATTCCAATGTCACTAGGAATGGCAGTGGGTCGGGTATGGATAGGGTGGGCCAACATCCATACCCAACCTGCAATTGGGAACCCCGTATCTGCACCTGCCTCAGGGGCAGGATGGATCAGGTAGAGCAGACAGGATGGATTGCGGCAGGTAAGGTTGAGTAAAGATACATACAGCACATCATTATAGGTTGGCAACTCTTGTACAGACTATAGTGGTTGAAAGATTCTAGGGATAAAACCAAAACACATTATTTTGGTTTGTGGAGCTCCTATTTTATTTATCTTTGCATTGCCCTCAGTCCAAAAGCAGTTATAGTATATATGTGGGTATCTTAGACAAGCATATATAGGTAACTTCTTGTCACGACCATTTGGACAGAAACTTGATCAAAACGACTTCAAATATTTATAACAAAGATCTGACTATACATAAACTCCCAGACCACTATAAAACAAAGAAAAGCAGCTGGGTAAAAGCAATAAATCTTGTGGCATAGTTAAATATTAAAACTCAAATACAATAATTTTATGGAAAAAATTTCAATAAAAAATTCTTTTTCTATTTAATGGATGTTGAAATTAAATTGAGATGGAAGAAAACCATCTGCACTCAAATCTTGCAGCCTAAAACTGATCCCAACTTTAGATCACGCATCCAGGTATCCTATCGCGACCGTCCGCCCAATTCTGACTGACCGATCGTTTCCATTAATGAGGTCGCTTCCAACCAACAACTCCAAACAGCAATTGGCTGTCTTTCTCAACAGTCCACCAGATCAGCAGCTAAACAGAAAGCCCACAAACCCTAGCACCCTACCATGTAAACACAAAGCATGAAAAGGATCTACGAAAGATTAGAATGAACAACCATACCTAAGTGAGAGGTCATGGACTTCAGCGTCAAGGACAACGACCATGCCGGTGAGGGATGAGCGGTCGAAGAAATGAAGACCTCCACCAAGATGACCTCATTTTAAGGGAAGAGTAGGTGTGACGACGGAGGGGACGAGCAGCCATTCAACAATCGATGGGATGACATGCCAAAGAGAGGAGTGTAGGACACTGCAACTAGATAAAGAGGGGACAGAACTGAACAGGAGGTGGGTTGGGGAAGTGAAATGTTCATTTAGAGTTA
This sequence comes from Elaeis guineensis, assembly GCF_000442705.2. Lineage (NCBI taxonomy): Eukaryota > Viridiplantae > Streptophyta > Magnoliopsida > Arecales > Arecaceae > Elaeis > Elaeis guineensis. Next base: position 33,762,773 of record NC_025993.2, read on the forward strand.
TATTATATCAGGTTGGGTTCAGGGTGGGCCGTACCATTACGGCACCCGACTCGAATTTGCTTCAATTATTAGAATACTAGAATTAAAATCTGTCCCCACCCTCGACTTTAAACAGATTGGGTAAAACCCACCCTATTAGGGTTGGGTCGCATATCCAATGGGTCGGCTTAAATTACCACCCCTAAACATCATATGATGATTGTACATAGCAATGACTAGAGTACCACCTCACCCCAATTCAGGGATACCAAATTGTACTGCCCCCAAATAGGGACAATACACGCAATCAACTTGAGACAAGGCTTGAACTACTCAATTTTGGCCCAAACCTAGTGGTATAGCCCCAAACTGAGGTGAACAGACTAGTTTGGCACAATTCAAGGCAGTTCAACCCTCTATCCCCTTTAACACTTGGAGGGAGAGGTAGAGAAGGCAACTCATGCCTTCTCTGCCTCTCTATTTTTCTTCCAAGTCAAAGAAAAAAAAAATGAAGAGGCCAAATTTCACAAATTTTTGTCCAAATCGAAGCCAAAAACAGGTAAATGACCTTCTACTCTTCCTCTTCTCCATTTTCTTCTCTTTTTCATACCAAAAATAAGCAAAAATAGAGAAAATAAGAGGAGCATTATGCTAAAATTTTGGATTTTGACATGATTTCATAATATGACGTAGATCTATGGATGATCTACACAATGCAACCCAAATCATAATTTTTCATTAAATCTATGAATTTTTAAACTAAAAGCATATCTTCAAATTATATTAATTAAAAAAATAAAATAGCAATTAAAAAAATTTCTTAAAAACAAGCAGCATGTTTGGGGTTATGCATGCTACTCTATGTCTAAGCATGAATCCACGTACTTTGAGACACTGACTATAATTTGCAGCCGAATGATAGTTCCACTTTAGGCTATAATTTGTTGAACTATGCTAAATTAGTCAGTTTAGGGTATACCAAACCAGACCGGTCAACTACTAGCACGGTTCAACATATAAATTTGGTTCCACCCTATAAAGTGGTTTGATCATGGCTTTGCCCCTCCTCACTCGAAACCCTAATCCTCCATTCCCGATGCTGGACGATGATGCCGAACAATGCCTCCCCAACTATGAGATCCCCCAGGAACATACCTTAATCCTCTCTCCCCCTCTCTACTGACAACAACCTCTCCCTCTCTCTCAACATCTCTTTATCTCTCTCCCTCTCTCTCCTCCCCTTCCTTCTCTCTCTCCTCCCCTCCCTTTCTCTCCCTCTTCCCCTCCATCTTCCTCCCCTCCCCCCATCTCCCTCTCCCTCCCTTTCTCTCTCCTCTCTCTCCTCCATTTTCCCCTCCCTCTCCAACTCTTCCTGTGTCGATGCACCCTAGTTCGACGCAATAAAGTCCCATACTATACCGTACCAATCACTCTACCCAATAGAGCTAGCTAGAAATGGAAAAGAATGCAACTTCTTAGGCCAGCAAGATTGAAAAAAGAAAGGGAGCTATAGTTCAGTTGGAGAGAGTCAAGGAGTCTATTCACTTACATTTGGAGATCAATAGGCCTTCGGATGATTGGTTGCCAAGATCATCCCACGATACCAACAATGATGATTGTTCAAGGCTTCAAGCAATGGTGTGTCCAGTAGCCAGAGAGGTAGAGATGGACATGGCACAGCAGTGTATAACTCATAACTCCAAGGTAATCTTCGATTTACCAACAAGTCCCAGTCCATTCATGCCTCACAAAATAGGGACCACAATGCACAAATTGGTAAATCCCATGAGGATACAATTGCATGGAGGAGACGAGCCTCTCAAGATTGTTCCGAACATGATGCCGCTGCTATAGATGACATTGCACATGAAGTAGGATCCTTGAACATATCCTAATCCGAGCCATACATCCGATCTTATTCCATGCAACCAGACTATGACCTGCATGGATATGATTTGTCTAAGACATATTGGAGTGACTACCATCCTTCACAGTCTCAAACAATTTTTGGATTGGATTTTGCTGTCATGATCTTTGAATGATCGTATATAGCGCTCGAGCAGAAATATGTGGCAGCCTACTTGGAATCTTGGAGAGCTATCCCATGCCTAAATTATGATCATGATCCCGACATTTACAAGGAACATCAACACTCCACAAAATTTAAGATAACTTCATATATTTTGTACTTAAATACATTAAATCGACTCCATTTGTTATATTGTATATATATTTACTTATAAGTACTTTAATTGTACTTCAATAAAATTTCATATCTAAAAAAGAGATTAAGACAACATTACAATGTTAAAACTAGAAATTAAACAACCAAAATCATCAAAAAAAACATAGGTGAAAACAAAACAATTTGAGAATAAAAAAAAGAAAAAAAAAATGGCATACTGATCAGATGGCTGGTATGCCAGCCCATATCTCGTATTGGTGCAATGCTTAACCAATACCATACCTTATCGGTAACCAACCGATATGGAACATAGTACCAGTTCGACAAACTTTGGTATATAGTATACTCAAAATTACTTTCTTAAGGCTCACATATTATACTGCTTATCAAGGTATGCTGAACCGATACCGTCGGCCGTTTCGACCGGCCGGCGGTATGGTTCGGTATGGTTTCATACCGTACCAAACCGACGATCCGAACAAGAAGAAAAAAAGAGAGAAATAGAGAGAGAGAAAGAGAAAGAAAAAAAAAAGAGGGAGGGGAAGGAGCCGGCGGGGCTGCCGGACGACTTCCGACTAGCCGTCGTGACCGTCGGAGGGTGCAGTCCACACGTGCGGCGCCGCAGGTGTGAAACAGGGGATTTTAAGTGAAGTCGGCAAACGATTTGCCGGCTTCACGATTTTTATTTTTTTAAAAAAACAAATCTTAAGTCGGCAACCCAGTTGCCAACTTCATAAGTTTAAAATAAAAAAAAAAAGAAAAAATCGAAACAGACGTCATCTGTTTCCGAAAAAGAAGAAGGGCTCCGCCTGCTCGACCGCCCTCAAGCCGTCGGCGTCGGCTCACCGGCCACCGAGAGCCTCGCAACACAGGCACCGTCCGTCCGGTAGGTTCTCCGCCTCCCCTTCGAGCGCTCTCTCTCTTTTTTGCTCTCTTGAAAGCCCTATCGGACGATACGAGACTCGGAAGCCCTCCGACGGCCGCAACCGGCCACCGCCGGCCTCCGACGGCTCCCACCTTCCTCCCTCCCCTCTCCTCTCTCTCTTTCTCACTTTCCGTTCTTTTTTCTTCGGTACCGCCAGTGTACCGATTTTACCGGCCAAATCGTGCAGGTTCCCCATCGGTCCGGTACGAGATGAAGTATACCGGCCGGTTCGGCACGGTATGACAACCCTTGCTGGTTACACTTCTATCTTTTAGTCACCTTTTCAAGTGCTCATGTGAGCAATAACAGCAACAAGTTCACTTCTTTATGTAGAAAAGTTTACCTTTAACAAAAGAACATGCAATCATTTGTGTCCTAACTAATACGAGTACTATGAATCCACCAAATGCATATTGCTAGAAAATTGGTGCATCCAATGCCTAAGTTAATAATAAGAAAAATAAATGAGATAGTTAACTGATAGCAAGCAATACAGGTCAACCATAAAATTTGTGTTTGTTGGAGTTTTAAGTCAATTGAGGAGCATGTCTATTTATTTCTGGTTCAACGCCCAGAATTTCTAGTGATCAACTTGGGCTTTGATGCTGCATGATGATATCTTTTTTTGCAAAGAGTCTCTGTATTATTAATAGTTTCCTGAATCCACCAATTCTGTGTCTCTGTATATATCAGAGATACATGATTAGTCATTAACCACTCTAGTGCATAAATTTTAAAAAAAAAAGAGATTTTATGCACCCCTCAGGTAAACAAAAGGCATCCATTGCCCTATCAATACCAGTCTTTGTTCAGCCTAAAATTTCCATATACTCTGTAACCTAACCAACAGGTGGCAGGTTCCCAATTTTCACAAAAGACTAATCATGCTTCCTGCACAATACTGAAGTACCACTCATCTTCAAGCAAATGAATTATCCATAGATCCCAAAGAGTTAACAAATTAATGCTTTATATCAACAGGATACATCAGAGATCATGCCTAACCTCTCATTAATATGTTGCTGATTGCAAATGAGTTTCTTCAAAATTTAAAGCTGATGCCTTCATTAATAACTTCAAAGCGCACATCTTCTGAAAGAAGAGTTAACACAAATAAAGGCATCCGCATGTGGCATGTCCTTGTCCAAAAATGTTATGCATTTACACTGGAGGTCTTATATGTTTTCTCCAAGGTGATTTTTGTCATATAATTTTCTCTTATAGAGTTGCACCTTTTTTGAATTGGATAATGGGGTCCAACATTGATGATCCAAACCATTGGATGTGGTTTTGATCTATAGAGTAGTAACATTAAATAACATGAAACAATACATACCTTGTGACCACTCAATGCATAGACTAGGGGTATCCAAATCATATGAATTTTTTATATATAACCAATTTAGTGATAGTATATCACAACATCCCAAGGCTCGCTCACATTGTTATGTGGGACCCCTATGTCCAATTCAAAAAAAAGTGTAACACTATAAGAGTTACACAAGGTGTAAGCTGGAAATCCAATATGCTTTTTTTCAAGGTAGATTGCATGAAGTATACAGTAGAAAATCAGATCGGTTCCCTAAGAAAAATCGTTCCAATCACTTACAGCAATTGAAAATGGCCACAAGAAGGACCCTAATATATTGTTTAATGAACTGTAGCAGCTCTTCTCTGTTATGAATATTGATGAAGTCAAGTTAGAAAATCTTGATTCTTTCATATCTTCTGTCAGTGCACTTTCTCATACACAGTCTGGTCGTCATTACAGGCAAGGACTCAGTTAAAATATACTATGATATATGATACTTTCTGTACTAGATTACATTATGAAAAATCTGGATTTTTATGTTGCTTTTTGGCATGAAATTTGATCATAATACAAATCTTAACCGCTCATACTGTTCTTAATATACCATGATACAGTGATGGGAAAAAGATCAATCAGCACCCCTATTTTCTCAAACATAAATTAATAGCAACATGCACGAGCCAAGTATTGCAGTATGATGGGCTTTAGGCACATCCAAAACCCTGTTCTGATTTTTGTGATTAATCAGTGTCTCAAATGTTATATAATCTCCAAAAATTACAAACCAAGAAACAAAGAGGATATCATGCCTTATCTGTAGAGAAGTCAATCAGGGTCTCTTGGTAATCCACCACACAGTCCACCTTTCTTATCATGATTTGACTGGATGTGATGCACAAGAAGCAGAAAAATATTGCATGCTTTCTTCCAGTTATTTCATTTCATGAACATCTAAAAACTGTAGCTGCTTAATTCAGATTGAAGCAGAGTAACAATCAAGTTGACATTTTAAAAGATCAATGGCTACAGGACCCACCTTCAGCAATAAATGTATACAAAAATGCACAAATCCTTAGGTAACATACATACAACAAAATGTCAACGTTAAGAAATTATAACAGATATAATGAAACACAATCATGTAATTACTGGAATTCTTTGCAAAAGATAAACTTATTCTCAGGAGACTAAAAGGAAATGAAAAACTAAAATCGTAAATAACACCATAGCAATTTCATGATACTAATTAGAGAATTACAGGGTAGTATCTCGAAAAGTGAGCTACATAAGGCCCTGTCTGGGTGCCTGCCTCATGTTTTCATGTAATAAGTGGCAAGAGGTTGAGAAGACAAGGTGAGAAGTTAAATGAGTAGAAACAGTCCAGATAACCAGCCCCACAATCCAGATATTTCTGTGATACAATAGATCACCTATGAGTTGCATTGACCCTTAAATCTTGGGCTGGTGGGATCTAGAGCCTCCACAGATCCTTCCAGCTTTTCTTTTCTTCTATCTGTGTGTTTGTGTGAGTGGGAGAGGTGCAGATATCAAACAGACAGGATTTTGGCCTCCGAATAGGTCAGCGCTCAAAGGAACATACCTGAGGTACAATGCGCTTCAAGGTCCCGAACTTTCCCACAAAAGTATCCAGAATGCACCCCTAAAAGTGAAAAGAAAAATGAAGACATGTAGATCAGTTGACTATCGTAGGATTAGTAGATACAGGATATTATGTAAACATATGCTGGCACCTAGTAGGAAATTGTTATTCTTTTTTGACAGGATTAGGAAATTGTTATTCATCCATAAATATATTAGGATACTGATGATTTAAATATCCATACCAACAAAACTCGTGCTTCATCCATGCTTGGTTGGTCAACACCTTTCTCGTATATTGGCTCAACCTAAGACACAAGCAGCCACACCAAAAAGTGATCATAAAAGTAAATACATCATCCACAATGAAATCTTGGTTTCATTTTATTTTAAAATTAAATCATATTAATGCAATATGCATCTTTTTGAAATGTAAAATATCATGTCCTAGAAATTCATGCCCTTAAATTCGTCCTAATTCTCCAAGCAATAATAAATGTTCTCACCAGATTAAGCAACAGGCGGGCAGAAGTTGTCTGAATGGCAAGGGTTAAGGATGAATCATGCATATTTCTTGAGAACATATATGTGATACGAGACATCTGCATAACAATAATCTTTGTCAGGTTTAATAGAAACTGGAGCATACAGCAATTCCCAAGGTCAGTAAATTATGATGGTGAAACTTGAAGCAACATGGGTCCAAAAAGAAGCACAGACTGAGTAGGTATTGCCCATAAATGAACAGCTAGAATGCATTAGTAACCCACAAGAAAAAAGAAAAATTTTATTAATTAGCTCATCCATCCTCTATTATTAGCTCACTAAATATTCTCTGAAGCCATCATTATTCACTACTTTCACCGAAAATATAGCAGGGATCCAAAGAAAGTACATTAAACTTCATGCAGCAAATAAAATGGTTTCATGCAAAGATTGAAAAAAGCACAACAATGACCATGTGCATGATGATAAAAATCTGTTTAAAGGTGGTAAATAAATATCACTTGAAATGCCAACTAAAAGTTGGGCATTGAACCTCAGAGCTGGTCCACTAACTGAAAGATGTGTGCTTTGAACTCTCAAGATGCAGAGACCAAAATTTTGTGGGACAAGGAATACTGGCAGCATGACTTAGCTAGCACCATATTAGTCATTTGATAGTATTAAAAATGTCATACAACCAAATATAGTGCAAGTTTAAATTGTTAATATATTCAGGATGGTGTTTCAAGCAAAATTACTTCTCCCCGATGACTAAATGGTTTTCTTTACATTAATTCACCAATTTATTCTTACTCATCAATTGGTCAGCTTTATCATACAAAAACACAATCCAAGACTTTGCTAACTTTCAAAGATTAACTCAGATTCTGTCAACCTTCTATGACTTGGTGTCGAACATTGATCAACTCAATTTACACCAAGATTCACTGTCTCGGTACCACACCCCACATATCAAAACCATCCTATTACAATATTCGATATGCGGTTCAGTACGATACAAAACAGCATACAAAGTGTTGGTACGGTACAAGACAATGTACCAATGTAAGACCAGTACAATACGGTATGCCCCACACCGGGTGGTACAACGTAGTATGGCAGACCATGATTTATGCAATGAAGAGAACTGTCATGAAACCATGTAGACAAACCTTCCTGTTTATTTATTATCTATTTTATAATTAAAAGCAAACTCCTAAGCAGTGCATGAGGGGGCAATGGAGGGCATCCCTCCACATCACATGCATTGCACATGGCATATCCTAGCATACTTTAACTTCATCCAACCATCAAGAAACTATCCACACTCTGCCTTTGGAAAGACTTTAGACATAGAAAAGATATTCACAACATTCAAAAATTCACCTAAACTCCTTCAAAATGTTCTAGCCTCTAATATTTCCTTGTCCCCAAAACCTAAATCCAATCTTCCATTTAAACAAATTAATCAAAGCAACTATATGAAAGTACCAATATTTCTTAAGGTCAATCTCTAATAGCATTCTTCTCACCCATGAGTTGGTTATAGATCTTTTCAATGCAAGGTTGCCATCAAAAAGGACTTTCTTAAGGTAGATCTCAAAAAGACCTAGGATACAACAACTAAAAGTTACATTAGGCATAGCGTCATGTTTGATAAAATTTGGACAAGCTTATGAATGCCTTCCTTTCCTTTAATGGCTTTTCCACATATTTCCTTGGTAGCAATAAGCATTTGAGGCAATGCAACCCCATCTACTCATCTCTTGATTAATCTTACGGATTGCTTTATTGTTGCTTTGGAGATTAAAGTTATTAATGTGTGAGAACTTCCATTGTCCGCACACTTATATCACTCATTTAATTGTTCGAGACGATCTTTTTAGTCTTCATAGGGATTGATTCCTCCAGCTAAATGCTTCAAAATAGTTATCATCTAATAAACTCGCAACGAAGTAAAGAAAAGGCTCATTCTTAGTGAAGCATTGCAAGAAGCCAAGAACACAGGAAACTTGGCTTTTATTTGGATAACAACAATCCCTAAACAATATATTGACATTTAACTCAATACTGGCAACTTGAAAAATCATGCTTGTGTTCTGTTGATTAATAGGATCTAGTTAAGAGATGACAAGGGAATTTCATTTCTTCAGTAATCATATAGAATCTGGCTAAGCAGTTCCATATAGCAGGAAAAGTTATTGAATTTTTCCTTTCCATATCTTTAAAAAAAATAATAAAAAAAAAACCCATTCTTATAGCGAAAACATGTTTTACAATTTTCTAACAGCAGATCTCACACTAGCAGATGGTCCTTGTTGGTCAAATAAAAAGAGTGCATGGGCACCAAAAATGCTTATCCACTTACCCTACAAGCTAATAATCTAACTTATGCCCATTTCTTTGTCAAACCATAGTATTATTGGATTTAGCAAAGAAACCAGCTTCTATAATCAATCTAAATAAATTATGTAGCAAACTTCTCACTTATAATGACAATGGCACCTAGAACCTGAAGCACCTTAATCTCCGCTGTAGCAAATTTTAGCTACATGCATGCAAATCACAATCAATTAGGCCAAAACCAACAAAGGAGATCTCGGCAAGATTAAAAGGGCAGGAATAGGTTAAAATCCCACACAGATGCTTATTTCTAGTTCAGAATTGCAAATCATCTTATGTAGTTGCAGTCACACCTCCCTCCAACATCTTAACAATGGGCGATGTTATCATCTTCTTCTTTTGTTGTACAATAGCAGTTGTGAAATCTGACATAGTAAAGAAAAGATCTTAGGATATCTAAAAGAACAGCACAAGCATATCCTTATTTTTTATCTTTATTTATATATTATGACATCCTAAGTCCTAACTATATACTGACATTTCAATCTCTCTAGCTACTTCAAGTACGATGATTTTGCTTTTGTGTTTGATGAGATAGAATCAAGAATCAACGAATTACGAGGAAATTTCATATCTTTTTTGGATGATCAAGAACTGAATGCAAGTATTAGATGGTTCGATGCAGTTTCCATACCTATTAGATTTCTGGTATCCATATTCATAAGAAACTCCCAAGCTAATAGAAAAGCTGTTCATCAATTTTCTATACAGCTCTTACAATACCAGATGGCCCCTTATTTGTAGGATAAAAGAGAAGCATGGGCACCAGAATTTCTAATCCACCCATCTTACAAGCTAAGAACCTTATCTCTAAACAAATTTATACTACCATCATAAGTTACATCTATTTCCATGCCATGTATTTGTTTTTATTCAATTTGGTAATAAATCTTAGGATTTCTCTCCCTCGAAAATCAAAGAAAATCCTATTACTACAATCAGTTTAGATATATACCAAAGCAATATTCTATTATATAACAAGGCAACTCCCATAACTTGAAGACTGCTTCATCTCCAGCTGTACCAAATTATAGCAAGACAATTTAACTAAGAAATGCAACATGCATATCACTTAGGGTTAAACCAATAAATGAGAAAGGAAGAGAGCATAAATGATGAGAAAGGCCAAGGATGGGATTAAACCCATCAAGATGACTTAGTTCCAGTTAGGGAACCATCAACCATATTACATGGCTTAGTTATACCTCCTCCTAACATCATAATGGTAGGTCACACCATCTTCTTTTTCAAACAATAAGAGGCTGCAAAACTTAGCATGACTCCATAAAATTTTATAAGGCACTTTGGGGTAAGGAATGTTGCAGGCACTTCCACCAAACATGCGATTCACTTAGAAATAGCACAAGTTACACAAAATGTATCACAGGGCCAGAAGTCTGGCAGTAGTCTGAATTATCAGGTGTTCTGTGCCTCCCTCAACCTGCTAAATTTATGCTAAGGACCTCTTAATATATCATCAAACATAAAGCTACCTAAAGAGGCAATGGATTAAGCAAATGAAACTTTGTAGGTAACTACATGAACATATAAATCACCATTGACCAACTTAGGCAAGCTACAAGCCTTAAGTTACCAATGAAATGTCCATAGCTGAAGGCTCATTTTATTAGAATAATGTCGAATTTGATGAACTTGAATATTAAGTGTAAAGTGAAGTCAATCCACTAATAACGGTCTTTATCATTGAGAAAATTTGGTTCGAATTAACAAATTTGCACAATCTAAAACAAGACTCAACAAGGTGTCATCTTCTCCAAAAGGCGAGACCTCACTAACAACCACTACTGAATAACAACACCCTGCAAAGATTGGAAAATCCATTTGTTCCAAATACAATGATGAACTCTAGCTTGCTTGCTTTGTGAAGGATAAACCTCATCAATTTAGTGAGCATTCGATAAAGGGAAAGCATGAATTGCAGCAAAGAACAGCAATGATATAGAAACTCCTCTCATTAAACAAACACCAAAATGAAAGTATGGATCAAGAATCATAATTTAGCTCCAAGTAAGAGAACTAGAGAACAGATAGAAGCATATTGTTATCTATCCTTCGAGCTAGCAATCGCCACATCAACTAGAACTAGATTCATAACAATCCAAGCAAAAATCACAAACAGAGAGTACAGCTTAATCAATAGTTGGACCCCCATTGATGAAGATGCACAAACCCCTATTCTCAGACAATATAATAAATAGATTGCATATGACATAGCTTATGGAGTAAATATAGAAGAGTTGAAAGAGCTTTTGAGATGCTAGAGCCACCTGACGGGAAAGGAGGATTCAACAGTTAAACAAAGAAAAGCTATTCAAGACCAAAAGGAGCACCTTATGCACTTCAAGTACTAAACCACATCCCATACTCTTAACATTATTATGGTAGCTTTAAATATGAAGTAGGAGTTCTTGTCAAGTACAAAAGGAAACTGATGTAGTCAGAAATGGTCAAAAATATAATATAAAAGGCAATACTAAAATAACACAGCATTGCACTTTTGCTATGAGCATTGGGTCTCATTCATACATAGGGAGGTTAATTTTTCACTGGCTGGATGGCAAGATGGTGAAGGAAATATAAGCAGAAGATGGTTTGGCAACAACACTTGCCAATGGCTTATGTGGATACTTGATTAATAAGCTTAAAGCTAATTATTACTTAAAAAATTAAGTAATGCATATCGAAACTGATGGCAAAAAATAGAAGAACGTCAAGAAAGCATCAATTTTCCGAATGATAACAGCAATATATAAAAAATTAAAAAATATATATCTTTTTTCCAATTTTAAACAGCATAAATAAAACAAAGCATATATCATTGCCAAGCAACCATACAAGAGAAAAACGAAACTATAACAAGATGAAAGATTCTCTAGAGCTTCATAAGAAAAACAAGCATGGAACCTATTTTATGATTTCATAATTTAAAACCATTTGAACACCTCACCATAAGAAAGACAAGCAGAAAAAAAGTCCATATAATGAGACAATATTAACATTAAAAGTGAGACCAAAATAGAACCTGAGGAAGTGAAAGATCCCCTCGAACATAATGCACCATCTCTGCAAGCATGGTATAAGCCAGCGGTCTTAATGACTCAATACAAACTCGGCCAGTCCCAATTAGAACCCTGAAACAACAAAGCACCCAGTTCAGCAAACCATTAACATAATGATATTGAGGTGAGTATACAAGTCAAGAACTTCATGACAAGAGGCACATCAATGTTTAAAGTGACAATGAACGAGGTAGGTATTTCTTTCACAAGAAGATGCCAGTAGCTTATGACAATTATCAAGGCAAAACAGCAACACATGTTGAGCAAGACAATAACATCAGATCATATAGTACCAACTCCTCAGTTCTCAAACAAATGGACCAGCTCAAATTCACCATCAGCTAAAGGGTTCGCATATTTATAAGTTATTGCATGTTCATATAGATTTCACCAGTTCCTTGAGTGAACAATTTCATTCATAAAAAAAGGCTGCATATAGCTCAGGCTTAAGATGGAATAAGACCGCTTTAACCTGCTTAGTCTTTTGCAAAAGCAGCATCCCTTCTAGTATGGAACAATTAAACAATATATCTGCACCAGAAGACTAGAAGCAAGCTTAACAAAAATTCCCAACTGTTGTTACTCAGTACCTCTCATCCAAAAGCGTGTCAATAAGAGGAAATAGCCCTCGTCTGAATTCCGAGCCAAGAACATGCTTCATGGCTAGTATCAGCTCCTGTAACAATGATACAATCAAAAAACTCAGATTTTCTTTTTTATGTTTAGAAAGAAAATATTCCTTTGTCAAGACAATGGGCTCACATGAATCACAAGGTAAACCAAGCCCAGCCCCTCACCTTCCTAATTGAAACCGAGTCAGGACAGGTAACAAACAAATTAACAATGCTCTTGCACATGTTCTCCTCATGAGCCCTAAAATACTCGGCGTGACTCTTGAGCAGATAAGTAAGGAAAGAGAGCGTCTGAACAGGAAAAAAAATAAAAGAAAAGACAAGAGTAAGATACCAAGTCAACTCGAATAAACATGAGTCATAGGAATGGAGCAGGAGGAAAAAGAAGAAAAAAACGAGCACGTACCTTAACTTGCGCACCCTTTAACTCCACAAATTGGGTCTTGAGGTGGGAAGGGACCTTGTCGGGCCCGGGGATAGAGATGGCGGTGACCATGAGGGGAAGGAGATAGGGAATATTGGTCTGCACAAGCTTTGTGTAGAGCTGGAAGAGGAACATCACGACGAGGGGGCTCTCGGTGACGATCTTGAACGAGTGCGTGCTCGGGTTGAGTTGCCCGGCCCCGACATAGGGCACCACCCCCGGCCCCCCGCCGCCATTTCCCGGTGCCCCGTCCAGGCCACCATCGCCGGCCGCGGCGGCGGACGATGAAGCAGGTGCGGCAGCGACGGTGGCAGAAGAAGAAGAAGAGGGGGAAGGGGCAGGAGGAGGGTTCTTGCTGCTGCTGTCGTCGAAGAAGTGAGACACCGTGGAGGGGAAGTTGCGGTAGATGGCGCCGACGAAGTCGAGGAAGGGCTGGACCTCGGCCTCGACGGTGGGGCGGAAGTTGCGGAGGAGGTCGAAGATGATGCGGATGGAGATGAGGGCGTTGTCCTCGTTGTCTTGGGTGAGGACCAGGAGGGAGAGCTTGAGGAGGTCCTGGACGAAGGGACGGAGGACCTCGCTGTGGGGAAGGCGATTCAGGATCTCCACCACCACGTTGCGAAGCTTGTGCTCGGCGCTTTCCGTGAACTGGGGGGTCGTCAGGCGGTTCAGGATCACCGAGAAGGCCTGGAAGTAGCACTTGAGGAAGTTGAGGTACTCCGACGTGTGGGCGATCTCGAGGCTATCCCGCACCTCCATCACCATCTGCAGCCGAAGCTTCACCGCTGTTGTTTTCGTTCGTCGTTCGATTCCAGCGCAAAAGGAAAGCAAAACAAGCATCAGAATAGGAAACAGAGAATCCATGGATGGAATTCGAAGTTCTTGGAGAGAGATCGAAATCAATGAAGGAAAGGAGAGGAGGATTGCTTACGGAGGTCGGGGTCGACGAGGCGCTGGGCGTGCTGCTCGTAGTTGAGGATGGGAGCCATGCTGGCCTGGCAGGAAGTGAAACCTAGCCCCGGAAAGGAGGCTAGGGTTTATCAAGACGAGGGAAGAGGAAGGGATGCTTCGGAGGTTTTGTTCTCTGTTTTTTTCGGAAATTTTTTCGCTCTTTTGCTTTCCCCTGTTCTCTGTTTCTGTTTCGTTGGGGCGCGGTCTCTTCGTTGCGGGGAATTTGCTTTGGCTGCGTGAAATAGAGGGGAACGACGGTGTGATGTATTTATAGAGAAACTAGTAAGGGGGAGTCTTCTAACTTTAGTACGACTGCGGCCGGTGCTGCACCGCTCGAGGATTAGGGCCCACGGCAAGTGCCAGTTACGCATTTACAAAATTAAAGATGCAGTTTGATGTAAGAAACTAAGAAATTTATTTAGAAATCATAAAATATAAAATTAAAAGTAGTAAGAATCTATATACCTATATAATAATCTATACCCACCATATCATATAACCATATAATTATAATAAAATAATAAATAAATATTAAAAATAAAATTTTATGTTGATACGTAAGATTATTGAATAATCTACGTGTATCAATTTTATAAGTCTCCATTATTTTTTTTCGTAACATGTTAATTTCTCTTTTTTCTTCGAACATCTCCCAAGTCACTTTCCTCTCCATCGTCGTCGAAGGATAGCCAGAGTGCTCTCCTTCTCTTAATTTTTTTTATTTTTTCTTCATTTTCGTTGATTGTTTCTATATTTTCTCTGTTTCTTCCCTTCTAATCTCCTCCTTTCCTTAATTTCTATATTTTTTCTTTATTTTCCCATCCTCACGAGTCCCAATCAATTGGGAGGCTTCGAACGACCGAAACGAATGTGGGGTGGGCAAACCCCTAGTAGACCGCCATCCAGAAGGCCGATGCTATCGCCGCCGCCCTATGAATCCTCTTTGCCGACGAGTCTAATGAGACCTCAATACAAAGGATGTGGATGGCCAGATGGCCCTACACTTTGCGACCAACTTAAGTGAAGAGTGGATCAGATGGCAGTGATCATAGCAAACATGGGGTGGGTGGAGAGGGTACGATCATAGGTGCGAGCATGGTGGAGGAAGAAAGTTGATTTTGCATCGCATAGTCCCATTGATTTTCCATGCACTAGGTTCGGAGGAGTGCATCCGAATGCTAGTGGCACTCGGAGCAAACATAGGGCGAGCAGAGGGTACGGTCGCAGCACAGATGTGCCAAAGGTGGAGCATTGATTTTCCATTGCATGGTCCCATTGATTTTCTATGTATGAATCATAGAGCAAAAGAAAAAAAGAAAAAATATTTTTGAAGGTCCGACTCTTCACATGAATCACAAAGCAAAAGGAAAAAAATATATTTTTTTAGATCTCACGTGCTATGCATGTGAGGCAGAGAGGAGGAAGACTCCCGACGGTTAGGATAAGGGACCCTAAGGCAGTCAAACCTTAGGATCCTAGGTTGATGGGAGTCTTCCTCTTCTCCATTTCCAGCTAGGATAAGGGATTCTAGAGCAACCAAACCCTAAGAACCTGGATCTATAAAAGATCCTTTTTTTTTTCCTCGCCACCTGTCCCAAAACCTCATTCGTCGCTAGGGATATTCCATCGATTATTTTGGATTTTCTGTTGAGCATTCCTCGATGATTCAATTGATTCCTCACCAAACTTAAGATAATACTCTCTTGCTTGTCTTCTTTTTTCTTCTCCGATCCTAAAGACATCTAGGTGACCTCTAGTTCGCTGGTGATGCACCGAATTGTGGGTGGAAAATGGCTCCCCTATTTTTTTTCTATTCTTCCCTCAAATTGATTGTCGTCATCAGATGCAATTGTGCTGAGACCATGGGAGGTCGGAGGCCGATGCTATCCCTATCGAAGCTATCAGAGTCGGAGTTACTTTGGAAAGGATTAAGGATCAGAGTAAAGAAAAAAATAAAAAATAAAAAATAAAAAAAAAAGAGAAATTACTTATACTATAACGGTTATACGTAAATTTGGAGTATCAATTTAGAAGTTGGTTAAGAGTAATTTATCTTATAAACAATGGGAAGCTTCGTCTTGTCTGATGCACTTAATTGCTCTAATCGATCATATCATATCTGGGAGCAGTCCCTAAGCAGAGTTCGGGACCTTATTTTAATTCATGCAACTTTAGTTCTTTTTCATCTCTACACTCATACAATTCACAGCAAATTAGCTATTCTTTGCACTATAAACCTATAAGAGAGTATATATGTCTGCTTTCGAGGCTTTAAAATCTCAGAAAGGGGATATTTTTCTCCTTGAAGTATCTGTGCCTTGTGCTTTGACTAACATCTCTGACTCTGACAAGATTCTATTTTTAGTTATCTTTGACCATCATAGTAATAAAATCTAAAACAACTTAGTCATCTAAGGCCGCCAGGATGGTGAAACTTAACGCAGTAGCTATTACTGTGTCAGAGTAGCATTATGAAGAACTGTAGCTCTGACATTAGTGAGAGAAGTGTCAGATTGCAGCAACTATACTAGCATTGATAATGGTGGCACAATGCTAAGTTGAGGATAGGTTGCCCGTGGTTCAGAAAGTTTTGTGATTGGTCACAGTAGAGTTTGCTGCTGCAAGATTCCATAAGGTACTGAAATGAAATGCTGACGTAGATGATAACGTTGGATCATCTGAAATGTGATCTGTAAAATAATTTTGATCAAAAATTATTTGAGTTGGAATCTCCTGACATTCAAAACAAAATTTTTATTCAACAAATAAAAAAATGTGAGAGATAAAATAATAACATATATTTTTTAAATTTTTTTTAATTTTTTTATAGACGAAAATAAAAAAATTTGCATGTAGTGACGGAATTTGCATGTAGTGACGGAATTGTCGCTCGAGATTCTTAAGATATGATGGTTGTGATTGTCTTATCAATTTTATGATAGTTGTCATTTGGCTGGCATTGAATTTCGAATTAGCATGCCAACTTGATATTATCGAGGCAATGATTGATCGGCAACGATTAGAAGTCGGATGTCCCATGCTGCTCCCAGATGAGAAAGTCAGGAATTAAGGGCCCGCTCGATAGGAGGAGATGTTGAAAAATATGTCATAAAGCCAATCGTTTGGACTGTTATAGCCCAAAAAAAAAAAAAAAAAAAACAGAGTATGCAAAACCGGGAAGAAGACTCCCCATAGGAGTCTTCTTCTCCGGCTAAACCCAGGCAAAATCGGGACTCCTAGGACCCCTCGGAGTCCTAGGGCCCCCTATAAGAATACCCCCTCCCCCTTGAGACCGGACATCGGCCTCTTCCCTCTCTCCTT
This sequence comes from Elaeis guineensis, assembly GCF_000442705.2. Lineage (NCBI taxonomy): Eukaryota > Viridiplantae > Streptophyta > Magnoliopsida > Arecales > Arecaceae > Elaeis > Elaeis guineensis. The sequence continues at coordinate 33,780,070 of NC_025993.2, forward strand.
CTCTCCGATTTTCTCGAAATAGAGCCGCGGACACCACCTTGTCTTCGCCGTGATTTGCCCGCCGACGAGGTCACCGGAGGCCAAGGTAAGTTTTCCTCTTCTTCCCCTCCTTCTTCTCCTTCCTCCCATGCTCCTGTGCGCGGCTGCCGGCGACGAAAGTCGTCGATTTCCAGTCAAGAAAGGGACCTCTGTTTTGGTCTCTTTTCCGTGAACTTTTCCGGCGCCGGCGATCAAAATTGACCGCTGGCCACGCTCCTCCGTGACCGGGGGAGTGGCCCCCGTCGGCCGCCGGCCTCCGCCGCGGCGGCCGTGGCCTGAATGGCCCGGCAAAACATGGGCCACATCGGTCCCCTGTTCCGGCACGGGAAGAACCAAGAAAAGAAGAAAAAAAGAAGAAAAAGAAAAAGAAGAAATAGAAGAAAAAGAAAAAAAAGAAGAAAAAGAAAAAAAAAGAAAAAGAGAAAAAGAAAAGGAAAGAAAAAGAAGAAAAAGAAGAAAAAGAAAAGAATTAAAAAAAAAAATTAATAATATATATATATATATATATATATATATGTATGAACGAATAAATAAATAAATAAATAAATAAAAAAGAAATTGATGAGAGAGAGAGTTTCTCTCTCTTCTTTCTGTCTGAACCCTGACTTTCTCTCTCTGGAATTGGACTTTCTCTCTCTAAGATTTTCTCTCTCTAGCTTGTTTTTCTCTCTCTTGATGGATTTCTCTCTCTAAAGTTATCCTTCTAAGATTAGCATAGGGGAAGGCTTCATCTGATGATTCTGATTGAGTTTAGAGACGAGTCTGATTTTAAGCGAGATTTTAATTTTGGGATTTGTTAGATTTAATTTTGAATTAAATTAATGTAAAAATATAATTTTGGATAATAGGCGCGAAAGAATCTACTAGAAGTTAGTCGATCCATTCGTTCAGTGCTCCGTGAAAAGTAAGTAATGAATCATCTTCTCGAGATATTCCATATTTATTCTGAAAATAAATAATTATTCTCTGAAATTATGCATAATTTATGAAATTATATTTTGAAAGAAAAGTGCTTTTGAAATATTATGGTATATCGATTTATGTACATGTTTAGTGAAAGATTATGATATATATTATGGTACAAAGTGTTTTGATATAGATCGGATTTATGCTCTCGGTCTAACTATGTTTCAGTGGGCCCCGCCAATGGGGATTATACATTGGTATTTGTGGACCCTGCCAGTGGGGGTTGTGCGCTGGTATTTGTGGACCCTGCCAGTGGGGGTTGTGCACTGGTATTTTTGGACCCTACCAGTGGGAGTTGTGCGCTGGTATTCTGTGGACCCCGCCAATGAGGGTTAAACGTTGGTCATAGTCGAGGCTGTTGAGTTTCGAGTGTTTTGAATCGAATCGGATTTATTATATGTGAATATTTGAAAATATTAGATTTACATTAAATCAGCATGAAATATATTTTTATGTTTAATTGCAGCATTATTCTTGAAAATTATATAATATCTGAAATATCTGGTAGAGATACTTGTTACTTACTGGGCTGTCTAGCTCATTACCTTTCTTTCTATTTTTCAGATTCAGATAAATAAATTTCGAGCATGGTAAGAAATATTGGGACAGAGCTTTTAGAGGCGAGATTTAGCGTTGTCAACTTCAATTGAATTTAGATCTATTGTTTTATTTTTAGTAAAATTTTATTGGATGTAAGACAATTGATTTAATTACTTGAATTACAGTTGAATAATAATTATTTGAATTTATTCCGCTGCGATGCATTGATATCGTAATTAGATACCTTGCATGCTTATGGAGAGAGTTCTTCATGAGTATGCGGCGGTTGCCGCGACCCTCGATTCACAATCTCGGGTCGGGGGCGTGACAATTAATATGGTATCAGAGCCAGGTTGGATAAATTATGACACATAGAATTTGACATAGTATGAGTGTAGGTGGGTAAACATTAGGAATATTGGGACGTTAGAATATGAGCATCATAATAAACCCATCCTAACAAATATGTATTCATAATAAACCCATATTAATTGTCACGCCCCCGACCCGAGATTGTGAATCGAGGGTCGCGGCAACCGCCGCATACTCATGAAGAACTCTCTCCATAAGCATGCAAGGCATCTAATCACGATATCAATGCATCGCAGCGGAATAAATTCAAATAATTATTATTCAACTGTAATTCAAGTAATTAAATCAATTGTCTTACATCCAATAAAATTTTACTAAAAATAAAATAATAGATCTAAGTTCAATTGAAGTTGACAATGCTAAATCTCGCCTCTAAAAGCTCTGTCCCAATATTTCTTCCCACGCTCGAAATTTATTTATCTGAATCTGAAAAATAGAAAGAAAGATAATGAGCTAGACAGCCCAATAAGTAACAAGTATCTCTACCAGATATTTCAGATATTATATAATTTTCAAGAATAATGCTGCAATTAAACATAAAAATATATTTCATGCTGATTTAATGCAAATCTAATATTTTCAAATATTCACATATAATAAATCCGATTCGATTCAAAACACTCGAAACTCAACAGCCTCGATTATGACCAATGTTTAACCCCCATTGACGGGGTCCACAGAATACCAGCGCACAACTCCCACTGGTAGGGTCCAAAAATACCAGTGCACAACCCCCACTGGCAGGGTCCACAAATACCAGCGCACAACCCCCACTGGCAGGGTCCACAAATACCAACGTATAATCCCCATTGGCGGGGCCCACTGAAACATAGTTAAACCGAGAGCATAAATCCGATTTATATCAAAACACTTTGTACCATAATATATATCATAATCTTTCACTAAACATGTACATAAATCGATATACCATAATATTTCAAAAGTACTTTTCTTTCAAAACATAATTTCATAAATCATGCATAATTTCAGAGAATAATTATTTATTTTCAGAATAAATATGAAATATCTCGAGAAGATGATTCATTACTTACCTTTCACAGAGCACTGAACGAATGGATCGACTAACTTCTAGTAGATTCTTTCGCGCCTATTATCCAAAATTATATTTTTATATTAATTTAATTCAAAATTAAATCTAACAAATCCCAAAATTAAAATCTCGCTTAAAATCAGACTCATCTCTAAACTCAATCAGAATCATCAGATGAAGCCTTCCCCTATGCTAATCTTAGAAGGATAACTTTAGAGAGAGAAATCCATCAAGAGAGAGAAAAATAAGCTAGAGAGAGAAAATCCTAGAGAGAAAAAGTAGAGAGAGAAAGTCCAATTCCAGAAAGAGAAAGTCAGGGTTCAGACAGAAAGAAGAGAGAGAAACTCTCTCTCTCATCAATTTCTTTTTTATTTATTTATTTATTTATTTATTTATTCATACATATATATATATATATATAAATATATATATATATATTTATTATTATTATTATTATTTTCTTCTTTTCTTTTTCTTCTTTTCTTCTTTTTCTTTCCTTTTCTTTTTCTCCTTTTCCTTTTTTTTCTTTTTTTTTCTTTTTCTTCTTTTTTTCTTTTTCTTCTTTTTCTTCTTTTTCTTTTTCTTCTTTTTTTCTTCTTTTCTTGGTTCTTCCCGTGCCGGAACAGGGGACCGATGTGGCCCATGTTTTGCCGGGCTGTTCAGGCCACGGCTGTCGCGGCGGAGGCCGGCGGTCGATGGGGGCCACTCCCCCGGTCACGGAGGAATGTGGCCGGCGGTCAATTTTGATCGCCGGCGCCGGAAAAGTTCACGGAAAGGAGACCAAAACAGAGGTCCCTTTCCATGCGTTCTGCATTGACTTCCCTTTCAATTATCAGTGCTTTGTTTACCACATCTGCATAAGTTGTCAATTCATATGGAACTACTTATTTTCGAATCTCAGTTCTCAGTCCCATCTCAAACTTGTGAACACATTCTTGCTCACCATCCACTAATCTCGGAGCAAATTTTTGCTAACTCTGTAAATTTTGCTTCATATTCAGTCACACTCATACCCTTTTGCTTCAAATAAATAAACTCTTGTTCTTATCATTCTACGGGGAGGCATGATAACCTTGTAGTGGTAAAACCTTATTAGATTCATTTATCTATTTGTTAGGATGTGTTTATTATGATGCTCATATTCTAACGTCCTAATATTCCTAATGTTTACCCACCTACACTCATACTATGTCAAATTCTATGTGTCATAATTTATCCAACCTGGCTCTGATACCACTATAATTGTCACGCCCCCGACCCGAGATTTTGAATCGAGGGTCATGGCAATCGCCGCATACTCATAGAAAACTCTTTCCATAAGCATGCAAGGCATCTTATCATACTATCCTAAAACAACAGCGAAATAATTAGTTAACAATTTAAATCTAAAATATAACGACCTAAATTTTTTGCTAAAAAAAAAATAAAAAAAATAGATCTAAGTTCAATGAAGTTGACAATGCTAATCTCGCTTCTAAAAGCTGTCTCAATATTTCGTCCCACGCTCGATATTAATTATCTGAATCTGAAAAATAGAAAGAAAGGTAATGAGCTAGACAGCCCAGTAAGCAATGATCACTTTTAAACAGATTTCATCAGGCATTTAAGTAAATCATCATTTATAAAAAAATAAGCATATAGAGTTCATCAATTCGAAATCAATTTCAATTATGCAACATAATTCATGCCAAATTCATTTCTTTTTCGAAAATTCAAGTTTCTTTCCAAATTTCAATTTCTTTTGTTCTTCAATTTCTTTTCGTCAACCATGAGCTATGACCATATTTTTTCTGTGACAGTGTCATAATACCGCGTATCTGCTTGCGGTAGGCTGCGAATCATCTGGCAGCCATGTCCTTTGGAACCGCTGGTCTCGCTGGCGGTTTGTCGCTGGTCTCTCTGGCGACATGTCGCTGGTCTCGCTGGCGACATAAACCCTCAGGACAATCAATTGCCAACGTACATGCCCCCATTGGCAGGATCCTTTACATAGTCAGGTTGTCAATTCTTATTGTTTCTTATATCATAATTCTTTATAAATCATGTTTCATATTCTAATTTCGATAATAAAACATATAATCATGTAGTATCGAAATCAATCAATATAATGCATCATGAAATCAATATGTTCAATCAGGCTACATCATAACATTTCAAATAAGATATTTTCATAACAAAATACCATTCATCCAATTCATGCATCGTTTCACAAATCATGTCAGAAGAATATATTATAATTTATCGATAAATCTAAAAAAAGTGAAACATTACTTACCTCAAACGTATTCCAATAAATCCACATAATTCTCTAAATTTTCTTCAAAAAATTCTATTCATAGATCATATCGCGATATCCCATGATCAAACATCCACAATCCTATACAGAATCAATTTCAATAATTAGAAAGAATACGAATACCATATTTCAACGGTTTAGATTGGGTCCGATCATCTAATTTCATCTAATCAAAATCTAATTAGGACCTAAACGATCCAAAATTTGACTGTCAGATCAAATCGGATTCGAAGTGATAGGACCGAGGTTTCTTCATCGATTTCATAAAATCAAGTGGAGAGAGAAAATCAGAGGAGAGAGAATTTATAAGGTACAATTCGAATTGATCAGATGACACAATCCAACATTACGATTGATCCAATATCTCGATTGGTGAAATCAACATGATCAAATCAAATCATGGCTAGATCGGAATCATGGATGATCAAATCTAAAGATTCATGGTCTGATTAAGGTGAGTGCCAGTACGTTGTCTGACAATCATGAATCTGGATTCTTCATTAGAATCAGATCAGACTTATTAAAAGAAATTTCTTCATTTACTAACCTTTTTTTTAGAGAGAGAATCAATTAAGAGAGAATATTTTAGAGAAAAAAATTCTAGAGAGAGAAAATTTTAGAGAGAGAAAACTCATCTTGAATTCTTCAGACAATATGATTCAATAAATTCTAATCGATCAGATCAAATCATGTTAAAATTATCATGTGGATAATTCAATAAGATCATGAGAAATAAAATCTAAAAATACCTGATCTGATCAAAGTGGATGTCGGTGTATCGTCCGACGATCACAGATCAAAAATCCATTACGAGAATCATTTAAATTCATCATCATTCTTCTCAAAATTCTAAAAATTTTAGGAGAGAAAAATAATCTAGAGAGAAAATTTTAGAGAGAGAAAGTAAAGAGAGAAAGTTCAATTCTAGAGAGAGAAAATACTAATTCAAGTTGAAGAGAGAGAGGGAAGACCTTCTTATAGAGGGTCCTAGGAGACGATTATGCTCCTTTTGTAATATATATATATGAATTATTAATTAATAAATAAAAATTATTTTGGCATCATTCATCACAAAGTTACATCTTCCTTATTAGAACTCTTGTGTTGTGATGAAATCTTTAGAACTATAAAGTAATCGATAAAGGAGGATTTATCGTATAGTTCTTAAATATGTTCACGATCAAATGATACATCATTAAAGGACAATAATATTTATCAAGTGAAGATCGTTATATACCATATAGGTTGGTTGTCTTTTTAACTAAGAAGCATTGGGATATTAGTATGGCATATAGGTGAGATGTAGAAGTACATCGTCACTGAATAAATAACTCACCTGCTGAGTACTCTGCTGTCAAGAGCAGCTCGCGAAGCATATAGGCATAAGTATCCCTCAAATCTGAGATCACCATAGTGATTTGTAAGCAACTCACTATGCTTTGATGCCAAACTATCTACATTTCTAATGCAGTGACGGAAGGCTACTGGATACAGTCAAGTACTTGCGAAGTCTGTGTGTATATCAAGATAGAATTGATCCCTCCAGATTATAGGAGTTGATGCATCAATGTATTTCGATTTAGTAAAACTTTGACCAGGATAATCTATATGATGGATTTGAAAGGTTGGAATACAATGTGGATGATCCTTCAGGGTTGATAGTTCAACCCTAGACCGTCCTAGAGCATTCAGGATCAAAGAGATAAATTATGTGGCAACCATATGCATAGGTTCTTAAATATTATCTTGTAATTATTCGATCTATTCGGACGTTGGGAACTATTACTAAATAGTAACTTCGATTAGTACAGAAAACAGTTCCTGTGCTATTGGCTTAGTATTCGAACATATGGAGTCACGCACAAAATCAAGTGATGTAGGAAAGAATTGACCTAAGTCTATATGTTCAATTTAAAAGTACATGACTTGATTGAATAAATAGATTAACTTGATTGAGAATTAAATTACGGGTTATGCGGAATTAAACAGTTGACTATGTCTAGCTAGTACTAGATATGAGGTTCAGGTTCAATTTCGAGGATGAATAAGATTTGATCTTTGATCCAAGGAGTCTATGAGAGATTGGATTTAAGTGCTAATTAATTTTAGATTAGATCTGATTTAATTAGACTTAATTGGATTCATAAATCTAAATTAGACTTAATCCTAAATTCTAAATAGTTTGGGATTGACAGCCTATTCGAAATTAATTCGAATCAGGTTCGAATTGGATTTGAATTGATCCATATTTGGATTAAATCCTTAGAGTTCACTTTTATTGGGACTCTCTCTTCTCATGGCTGACCAAGAGGTGGTGGGGTGCTGGTTGTTGCCGCCCCACACTTGGGTGTAGGCATGGATGCATGATGGCACCTAGTTAGACACCAATCCTTTTCCCCTTAGGATTTCTTCTTTGATAAGTTATGAATTAATTTAAAGCTTATTTGAATTAGGAATCCAAACCTTATGGGTCATCAAAAATTATCTATAAATAGGGAGGACCTCTAACTATCATGACATAATAATTAGATTGTATGCTAAGAAAAGAAAAAGAGAGAGAAGAAAGAGAGAGAGAGGAGGCGTGAAGGAGTAGGTGTCACCCTCCCCTTGGCATGTTCCCCCTTTGGCGTCCCATCTTCTCCTTAGTGTGAAGAACCTTTGAGCGTCCCCTCTTACTGGTGTGAGGCGTCACACCAGAGGTTCTCTTCCCTTGCTTGTTGCCTTGCGAAAGTGCTTCAATTCGAAGCTTTATTCTGCTTTTCTGCAAAATTTGATGTGCGCTGAAAGTAGAGGATTTGTAGATTTAGACCTACACAAGGTTTTGGATTTAGAATCTTTAGGGATTTGATCCCTATTTCGCTGCATATCAGGTAAAGATCTAATCTTTGTTAAGTTATTATAGAAAATTTTTTGGATGCACCCTGGCTATCCATATCATTCTCCCAAAGAAACAAGTTTCTTTTCCTTCAATTGGTATCAGAGCCAAGTTTTGATACATGGATGTATAATTAATTTTTTCTGATTTATTTACATATTGTATGTAATTAAGATTTTATATTAGATATTTAATTTAATTTAGATCTATTTAAATAAAATTTATGATCTAATTTTGATTAGATTATAAGAAATCAATAGTTGGTTAAGATTTGTTATAAATATGTCATAATAGAATTTTCTTGTTGTTGAATTTTGTTAAAATAACAATCTATTTTAAAATATATTTTAAATTAATTTTAATAAAATTTTAATATTATTATTTTGGTTATGAAGTTAGGCTTATGTCAAATATGAATTGAATCTATTTTGACAGATTTTCAGATCTGATTTCTAGCAAAATTCTACACAACATCTGAAAGAAATATACCCTACAAGCCAATCGAAATTTATATTTTGATAGATTTTCTTGTAATCTTCCAGACTCATATAATTGATACTTTATAAATAAAAGATATTTTTCATCATATGCTCCATCTTACTTTTGTAATGATTATGATTAATTTCATAAATCAGGATAATAGATTTAGGGTTATGATGAGATCATATTTATGAGACCTAAAATTTTAAAAATTCTGATTTAGAATATTTTTAGTCATAGGAGCATTGAGTAGGGAATCAATATTTTAGATAAACTAGTACTTTCTATGTATGCTCGATGCAGAGGGTGGCTGATCTCATAAGCCACTTGTGTAAGACACTAATACAAGAATGTGGGTGCTCATTAAAGAATTGAGTTCACTGAATTGATTCAACTTAAGAAATATCTTATGAAATTTACTTACCCATCAAAAGATATTTTTTTATAGTGAGAGTTGTGCATGTAATCTTTTGACCTGAGACTACCATAGAATTTTGTATACATGAATCCATATTTTGGTTCATACTCATTCATGACTTAGTTATGTATAGGATGATCTGGATATGGTGGAATGTGTATAGAGGTTGTGAGTAGGTCAACATGAAATCGATCACTCCTGGTAAGAGAAGATCGCATCCTACTTGCTTTGATTGATTGATAATTCAAAAAATCTTTGATCAAATTAGAATAAAAATTAGAAAGAATTTTTAATATTTTATTAATCAAATCATCATTAAAGATTAAGAGAAATATGAGTATGATATTAAATTTGATATCATTCCATATCTAGAGTCATATTCGAGATGCAGGGAGATCGCAGAATCAAATTACACGATAATTTTTCATTGAAAAATATTTTTGATATTTTTATTAAAATTTTATATCTTTAAGATAGATATGATATCTTACTAGACGTTAATCTTATTTTATAGATTTGATCGAATTACAGAGTTTAATTCAATTGCCAATTAGAAAAGGTTCTAATTGTTGAAATCGGGTTAGCTCGATTGAATCTAAATTGGTTAGATTAAATTCTAATCAAATTAGATCGACTTACACTCAGATCTACTACTGGGTATATGTGAAATCTAATAGGTCACACATAAAGAGAATTAATCAAGGATCTAATTGGATTAGATCATATTTGCAAAATTGACATACTAGCATATGTTGTAAATCCTAGCTCTTTGTTTCACATCGGATTCGAAATTGATTCCAGATTGAGCTAATTAAATTTAAATTAATTCAAATCAATTTTAAATTTGAGTTGGATCAGCCCTTGACTGTATGTACCAGAGATTTGGCACCATGGAATCAGGTGTCCATGCATCAAGAATTTTTCTTGAGCGTGGGATGCATTTGTTATGCACAAAAATAGATTTGGCATCCCATTTCATGGGACGCCCCTTCTTCATCTTTATCCAATGTTCCATGGTGAAATAATTTTAGAGAATCATGATTTAATTCTAAGCGTAGAAGGATCATTCTATGGCTTAATCACCTTTTGGTATAATTGTAGAAATTGGTTGAAGTTTGAAAACTAGCCTAATCTATCCATGCACCTAACCTAGAGTCCATGTTGTGAAGGACTCTTAGCTAAATGTCACGCTACTTCTTAATTCTAGATTTTTTTCACACCATCTCTTGGTTAGCACCTACAATTTGGTCTATTAGATGGACAAAGTACACTGATGTGTGGTAGAGAGAAAATACACCAAGAAAAACTATGCGACGCATCAGAGAATCATCGAGAAAAAATATTCCAAAGAGTCTTTCTACGCAAAACATCATTTTCTCGATGATTGCCATATGTCAGAAGCTTCCTGATGGGCATGAAAAATTGGGTTGGGGTGTGAGCATTTATGATGGATGCGAGATGGTGTATGAAGGGGGCGCAAATCAAATCCGAAGGTGACCTTTTGCTAACTATTTAAAGGGGGTGCACCAGGGGATTTGTTTCATTTCAGATTTTTATTTCTTTCTCTTCTTTCTTACATACTCTCTCTGTTGTCCAATCAGTTTCTTCCTTTTTTTGTTAGGATAAGTTCAAAAATAGTAAGGACAAGTTCAATTTTAGGACATGAGCTTAGGAAGAGATTTAAGAAGACAAAGAGAGAAAAAAGGTAGGGATAGAAAGGCTAGGAGGAGAGGAAGAAGGTCTTGAGGTCCTGCTATCCAAAAAAATTTTTAGAATGAGAATTTTGAAGGAAGAATCATCTTAAAGAGTTGATGTCCTAATCATAGCCCTGTGTGAATCACCATTGGAGGGCGAACACTTGGATGCCTGGTGGAGGTTCTGTCGGATTTTGGATTAAGCATTACAGGTATTCTTCTATAGCTTGAATTTTATTATGAATATATATTATATATGATTATTAATCATCAAGGAGGTGCTGGTTTAAGAGTTTAATATTTAGAATTTTATAGTTTAAAATTTTAAAATCTGTTATACTTTCGCTGTGCATGTCCACCCTGAAACCCTCTAGTGGTATCAGAGTTGGCCTTGTTTGGTTCAATTATGTATACATAATGTTTATGTAATACATATTATGATTCATGCTATAAAATTATTTATGCCATTAATTATACTTTCATATGATGATATGAATTGATGTATATATGATCCACCACTTCATCATCCTGATATAAGGTTGTCCTAGCATAACGGGATTATGCTGCAAGGTTGTCCTAGGATGATGAATGTCCATATGTTATACTGGTACATATAGAATATTTTAATACTGATATATATTAGCATAAATTAACATTATATAGTTAGAATATGCACGAGACCAAACAAGCCCTCATTAAAAATTATATTAAGTGGTAGTGATTAGCAACTATGGGTTAATCGATTCTTGATCAATTGATCAATTAGTATCTAGAAAAGTGCTAAAGGTGGTTCTTTAATTGGTTCTGTTGGGTATAAAATACCCCCAGCCGAAGTTCATAAGAAGCCAACCCTCCTGAGATCCCTCTGGCTCTGTGCGGCATCTTTTTCGGATTTCTCTGGCAGTCGAATTTTCGACCTGGTGCGATGCTATGATAACGCCCCTCCGGACTTCTCCAACGACGAACTTCTTCAGTCGTCCACCAGACTGCTTCAAATGCTCTCCAGGCTTCGCTATCTACCGACCTTCTACAATGATCAACCATTCTCCGGATCTCTCCTGGACCTCTTCCAGATCTCTTCTAGCCATGATAGATTCTAATCCGAACTCCTCCGACTTCGTCCACGGCCGAACTTCCCCAAGGACAGATTTCTACAGCAACTCGACTCCATCCATATTTCTACGACGGTCGACCGCCTTTTTGATTTCATCCGAGCTCCTACGGGAGCCGGACTTCTGCCCCTAACCCCGACTGCAGGTAGACTTCGTCCGAGCTCCTACGGGAGCTGGACTTCTGCCCTAAGCTCCAATTGTAGGTAGGCCTCATCCGAATTCTGACAAGGGCCAGACTCCGGACCCCCACCACAAGCAATCTACTCTGAACTTCTACTACAAGCGGTCTACTCCGAGCTACCACTATAAGCAGTCCACATCGGATTTCTACTGTAAGCCTCCACCTGAGCTTCTATTGTGAATGAATTTCTTTCAAACTTCTATTGCAGGCAGGCTTCGGCCGAGCTCCCTCGACAAATGATCCCCATCCAGACTTTTACGGGAACCGAACTCCGACCGAACTTCTATAGCCGACAGATTCCAGATGAACTCCTATGACACACGAACTCCAGCAGTCAGACCCCTCCAGCAGGTGAACCTCTCTAGCACCATCCGACATCCACTGTCGGTCGACCTTCTGCCAGATTCTGCATGAAACCGAACTTCGTCCACAAAAAGCCCCTGACCGAGCTTCTACAACAAATGACCTTCGCCTGTAGTACTAGCGCCCAAGGCACCCAACGGTAGAAGGCTCACCAGCAACATCCGAGCTCCTCTCAGATGGAGAGCTACCTCTCTCCGCCAGACACCTCAACCGAGCTTCGGCCGACAGGCCTGGACTCCCTGGCAGGCCACAGTAATGGCCACGACTCTGCTCCACTTTCTGTAACGGATTCCGTGCGGCTCCACCACTCTCTGGTAAGTCACGACAACAGATACTACTCCACTCCCCGCAACAAGCTCCATGTGGCTCTGAACAGCCCCTGACGCCACTACTCTGCGCAACAAACTCCTTATGGCCCTGAACGACCCACTACCTGGCGGTTACAAACGTCGCTATCAGTCTGTTGCACCCTCCACCTATAAAAAGGGGACCCCAGATACGTTATTTTTTAAGCTTTAATCTCTATCTCAAAACTCTGCTAAAATTTTCGTTCGAGCACTCCATTCTTGTTGAAGCAGAGAACTGACTTGAGCGTCGGAGGATCTTGCCGGAGCACCCCCAACTCCAGTTTAGACTTTCTTTACAGGTCCCGATGGCGACAGCGACTCCCTCGACTCCAGCTTCTCCGACGTTGGTGGATTTTTGCACCAATAGGATTGGCGCTAGAGGAAAGGGACTGTGTCTTCACAGTACCCTTGTTCTTTAAGTTGTGCTCAACGGGACTGATTCTGGTCATTTTCTTCGACATCCTCTTCTCCTTCCTCTACTAGATCTTCGCCCGATGCCTCCCCGTAAAGCATCCACCTGACGATCCACGGCCTCCACGGTCAGATCTTAGGCTCCAACCTCACCTCCAATTTCCCAGGCTCCTCCTCCTCCTCCGGCAACGGTGGTTGGCACGGAGCAATTCAACCTACTGGTTCAGCAGGTCAGAGGCCTCACTGAAGCGGTGCAGGCCATGTAGCAGCAGCAACAGCCGCAGGCGTCAGTGTGGCTGGAGAGAACATCGTCGGAACTCCAAAATCTAGTGGTAGGGCGGGCCACTTGGGCCAGTCGCCCCGTCTTTCCCGAAAAGATGAATCCGAGGGTGGAGAGCCCTCAGTTAGATCACGATTCTACTCCTGGAAGATCTCTACCTCCATTCTGTCAGAAGACCCTCGAGACCCATAGTCGAGAGAATTTTCTGGATCGAAGGCTCCAAGAGATGAACCGACGAATCGAAGAACTCCGCCACGCTTTCTCCACTTATGATGAGGACATTTGTACTGACCCTCCCTTCTCTCAAATGATCATGCAGGAACCGATCCCGTCAAACTTCAAGCTCCCTCAATTTGAAAGCTACGACGGGACTTCGGACCCAGTTGACCATCTGGAGGCCTTCCGGATAATGATGCTACTCCATGGCGCGTCAGACGCCATCCTGTGCCGAGCTTTTCCATCCACCTTGAAAGGAGCAGCGAGAAACTGGTACTCGGCGCTGAAGCTGGATACCATCTTTTCCTTTGATCAGATGAGCCACCAGTTTGTGGCTCATTTTGTTAGCAGCCGGCATCCCCGGAGGGGTTCGGAGTCCCTCATCAACATCAAGCAAAGGGAGGGGGAGTCCATCCAGGCTTACGTCAACCGTTTCAACGTCACCGCGTTGGAGATCCGGAACTTGGACCAATCGATCGCGATGGCCGCTCTGAAAGGTGGCCTTCAAAAGAACGATCTTCTATTCTCCCTGAAAAAGAAGTACCCCCAGAATTTTGTCGATTTGCTGGCTCGGGCCGAAGGATACGCCCGAACAGAAGAAGCCTTCAAGATGAAGGATGAGGAGACCGCGAGAGAGTGGCAGGTGGGAGACTCGAGTAAGTCCGCAGTCGAAAAAAGGTCGAGAGAAGCTCGACCACATTCTCAAACTCTTTTCGGGTACAAGCATGCTCAGACTCCTCCTCGAGCACACAGACAGAGAAGCCCAGAGCGCAGGGTTTGGCGAGGCTCTCCCCCAGGAAGATTCCGCAGCTATGCCCCCCTCAATGCGTCGAAAATCCAGGTGCTGATGGAAGTCAGAGAGCAGCTCCCAAGGCCAGAAAGGATGCGCACACACCCCGGAAAGCGCAATCCTAACAAGTTCTGCCTCTACCATCCTGACCACGGCCACGACACAAAGAAATGCATTCAACTCCAAGATGAGATCGAGGAGCTCATCAGACGAGGTCGGCTCGACAGGTTTATTCGACGTCGGCCTGAGGGTAGAGAGGATCGGCCAAGGGCCCTGCCACAACCTGAGCCGTCGAGGAGGGAAGAGCAGCCCAGAGATCGGCCTCCAGTTGGGATCATCAACTCCATCTCTGGAGGATCTTGACGGGGAGCAGACCTTCTACAGCCCTGAGATTTGAAAAATCTATAAATGTATTACGAACGACTTCGCTTTAAATCAAGATTCCTTTATTTTGCATATCTTTTCCTTTTGGCATGGACTTGTAACGACAGGGGATAACCCCTTCAGACAACGAAAACAAATCCTAATATGGGCAAAGTTGAAAGTCCGATTATTTTAAGATCGGATGGAGGGCGAGGCCCATATAACGGTCCTTATGTGCCCCCACAACCGTGTCGGAAATAGGAGGAGAACCTCTTCTCGACACAATCGAAGGCCCGGTCCTCCTTAGACCGGATGGGGGGAGAGGCCCCACAACGCCCTTATGTGTCCCCACAGCCATGTTAGGGATAGGAGGAGAACCTCACCCCAATGTGAGCAAGGTCGAAGATCCGGTTATTTTTAGATCGGATGGGGGGAGAGGCCCTGCAACGCCCATATGTGCCCCCACAGCCCTGTTAGGGACAGGAGGAGAACCTCACCCTAACATGAGCAAGGTCGAAGGCCCAGTTATTTTTAGATCGGATGGGGGGAGAGGCCCTGCAACGCCCATATGTGCCTCCACAGTCCTGTTAAGGACAAGAGGAGAACCTTGCCCTAACATGAGCAAAGTCGAAGGCCCAGTTACCCTTAGACCGGATGGGGAGAGAGGCCCTGCAACGTCCATATGTGCCCCCACAGCCCAGTTAGGAACAGGGAAAGAACCTCATCCTAGCCTGAGCTGAAATCGACTACATCAGAAATAGGGGGAGAACCTCGTCCTAACACGAGCTGAAATCGATCGTCGGAAACAAGGGGAGGACCTCGTCCCAATGCAAGCAGAGATTCGGTTGATCGACAAGGAGGAAAGCTTCCCCGACGACTCTTTTACACTCTATGATCCCGTCAAGAGCAGAGGGAAGACCCTCACTCAAACACAGAAGAATGGGAGAAGCGAAAAGAAAAAGCGACGAACCACACCAGCGATAGGTAAAAAATGAACTACATCGAAAGCACAAGGGACCTTGTCTCGACGAAAGAGAAAATCTCTGTCGAAAATCTCGAGTCCCTAAAGGCAAATCGACACGGCAACAACCAAGAACCTTCAAACTACGTCGGCATCGAACAAGATGGAAGACAAAAGAAGTTCAGCAAATGACGACTCAAAGCAAGAACCGGCGAGGGATTACGAACTACACCAACGCAAAACAAGGCATAAGACTAATGGAGTTTGGTAAACAACCATTTAATACCAGAATGGACAAGGTAACAGATAATTTCATTTCCATTTCATTGATGAAGTACTCATTACAAAGCCTTAAAGGCCAAAAAACAAAAAGATAAAGAAGAAGAAAAGGAAAAGAGGCTCTAAGGAAGCTCAGTTTCTTCCGATTTTGAGCTCTCGATTCCAGCCCTCGTTATGGATTGTCTCAAATTTTTGATTTCCTCTTCTAGCTCCATCTTTTTCAGCAGCATATCCTGGAACATCCGGTGGAATCACCGACGCTCATCCTCCGACTCTCAAAGCCTCCTCTTCAAGTCCTCGGACTCTGCCTCGGCATCTTTGACTGCCTGCTGCTCGTGGACCAGCTGAACTTTCAGTCGCCGTACTTCAGCTTCCTTCTGTCCAAGGGCTACGGACAGTTCCGTCATGGTCCCCCTCAAGATGCAAAGCTCATCAAAACCTTGTGTAGGGACAAGCTGGACTCTCTCGGACAACCGCCTTTGAAGGCGGGCAACTTCGTCAGTCGCTGTCTGGAGCCTCCTTCGGTAGTCCTCTGCTTGTCTGCTCCAGCCGACTCGGTTGGTGTCATAAGTCGCCTCGGCATCCCACAGCTCCTTTTGAAGGTCAGAGAACCTCTTCGACCAATCCTGATCGTGGTCAGTCCGGATTGTGAGCCGAGACAAGCTCCCTTCCAGCCGGCCGATCATCTCCCATGCGGTCGCCAGCTCGACTTTAAGAGAGCTGATCTTGGAAGCCTGAGTCCATGACCGGTCGCTGGCACATTTTTGGAGTCCCTCAAGCTCCGTGATGAAGTCAGCTTTCCTTTTGGTGTATTCCATAAGACTTTTCCTGTGAAGGTCTCGAAACCGAGTAGCCTCCGTGGTGACCTTTGAATGGCTCTCCTTCAGCCGGTGAAGTTCGTCTTCCAACCTCTTGGATTTCCTTGTTAACTGACGAACTTCCTTTTGAAGGTCTCGTATCATCGACTTCAAGGAAATACCCTCCGGCAGGGGAAGAGCTTCAGTCGGACACTGTCGTTAGAGGATAAGAGCGTCATGACTCAAATTAATGTCAGAAGATAAAAAGAAGGAAAAGGATACAAAAAAAAGAGAGGGGGGGATCCTCCGTAATGATAAATCCGGCTTCATTGATCAAATAAACTTCAAGTACAAGAGAACAAAGAAATAATCACCACAAAGAAAAAAATACAAAACTAGAGGTTCCGAACCCCTGGGGTAGAAGTAGAGGGGGTCGGCATCCCCGGAAGATCTTCAGCAGCGGTCACAGCAGTCGACGAAGTCCTGATTGGAAGAGGATCAGTGGCGACGTCAGATGGTTCGGCTTCATCATCGAATGCCTCGTTCAGGAAGCTGAGATCCAATTCGAAAAATCTTCCTCCCACCTTCTCTTGGCAGAGCTCAAACCCTTTGATGAAGGCATCCTGGCCGAACTGGACCTTCAGGTCTTCCATCTCGGAGGAGCCTTTGAACTCCTCCACTGCTCGAGCCCTTGCCTCCGAGACCAGGGATGGAATCCGTGCTTTCAGCTCGAAAATCTGCTCCTTCAATTCGGAAGCCTGCTCCTTCCACTCGGAGACCTACGCCCTCAATGCGGAGACCTCGGCCTCAACCTTCTCTCTCTCCTCCTCCAAGATAGTCCTCAGATCGGATGAGGTTTGTCCCTCCTTTTCCAGCACCTCCTGAAGGCTCAGGACCTCAGCGATCTTCTCCTCAAGGCTGGCGGCCCCGGTTAGGCAACCTTCTTCTACCCGGACTGCCTCCCTCCTGGCGATCTTCGTCGCCTCGACGTTGGCGATGAGCTGATGCCCAATCTGTAAGAAATGTCGGGGAGTCAATGTGAGGGCTCAAGACTAAGTTAAAGAAGCAGGAAGGAGGAAAAAGGCGAGTCAGCCTACCTCGAGGAACGATCCCAGAGAGTCTCAGACCCACAGCTCGGGATCAGCAAGGACGATCCTCTCGATGACCTCGGACAGGATGCACCCTTCGACTAGCTTCTTTATCAGGTCCCTGTTGTTGAAAGGATTTTCCCCCAGGTCTTCCTCGAAGCCGTCGACCCCCTCGACAGTAGCCCTGCGACTGCGACTCCTCCAGGCTAGGGTCTTCTTTCTCTTCCTCCCTTCGGCCCCAGGCGCCCCCTCGGGACGAACCTCCGAAACAGGACCCTCGATCGGGGGGCTCTGTGAAAGGGTTCGGGGGACTTCAGATTCGACGTCGGGGGGGACTTCGACGGCGACGGACGTTGGAGCAGGCACGGTCGAGCTTGTCCCCTCTGTTCTGGCTTTCTTCACCGACCCCGAAGTTGAGGCATCTTTTCTTTTGTGGGTCTTGAGACCCTGGGCTAACCTCCGAGCCACGCTTGTATCCATGTCTGCGATAAAAGTAGATCAGCATGGCTTCGAGATGGAACAAGAAGAAGGGGAAGTATCCAAAAAAAAAAAAAAAGAAAAGAAAAAGAAACAAAAAGGGGAGAGGTACCGGCAGGGTTAAGGGGACTCAGGCCGACGTTGAATAAAAGTTGCTCCCTCAAAAGTTTGGGAAGGAGGGGAGCTTGATAGGCCTCGAGTTTTTTTGAAGCCTCGAGGTCGTTCCTTTCCAGGCTGGAGGCCCGGTGGGTGGAATCCCTCAGAGAACCCCAAGGGGGTAACCCTAGCTCTAAGGTTGGGCATCGGACGTAGAAGAACCTCTCCTTCCAGTTATGGACAGAAGAGGGAGCGCCTTTCAGCAACCCTTTTCTATCGAATTGGGGGGAGAAGTACTACCAATCCTTTGCCGATGGATGGCGCTTGAAGGTGTAGAAGTTCCTAAACAAAGGAAGTATCGATCAAACTTCGGCTAAACTACAAAGGGAAAGAAACCCTATCAAAAACCTAAAAGAGTTCGGTACAACAGAAACTAAAGAAATGTTCAGGAAACGAAAGAGAGCAACAATGAAGGGTGGCAGCAGGAGTCGAAGTCCAGCACGGAAGGCCTCCTGATACAGACAGAAGCGGCTAGGAGGAGGGGTGCTAGCCCGGTCAGATAGCCTGAAAAGCTCCAGCTCGTACTCCGGAGGAACTCCATACTGAATCCTTATCAGTGAGAGTCCATCCGGAGTCAAGGAACCGGGGATGGTATCCGGTGCAAAGGCTGGATAAGGTTCAGCCCTAGCTATGGGTTTGTCTACGGTACCGGTACCATGGGGAATTGGGACTGACGAACTCCTAGAACTGCTAGAGGAGGAGACATCAGAGGACATCTTAGATCAAACGGAAGCCACAAAAATCCCGAAAAATTGGGAAAATAGCAGGCGGGCCCCCGAGAAGGCTAAGTAAACAAAATACGAAGAAGAAAGGATGGAAAAGCAACAGGAAGTTTCAGAACTAACCTAGTTCATCCATAAGAGCACAGGGGAACGGCGAGAACGATGGAGGTCGACTCGACAGATGCCTAAGGCCGAGAAGGATGCTAGAAGAAACTGGAGCTCTCGGAGAAGAAGAAGGGAAGCGGGGGATTCTCTTAAGTAAAGTGAAACCCATGAAGGGGGAGAACGTGTTTAAATAGACCCCGGGATCCGACGCACTTATGATTTCGAATCTCCGTTGGCCGATCTATGTTCACCGCGTGTCCCACCCACCTTGCCAGGCTGTTGGAAACGGCAGGTGGCTAGCAAAGTCATTATTGCACCGTACCTAGAGCCACATCCTGGCGAGAATTTCGAAAAGAAAAAATCTTTTTCGAAAAGGCTCCAGTACCAGCATACCGAACGTCAAATATCTGGCAACCGCCAAGCATGAAAATTGAGGGAACAACTTCGACTGTGAAAATTTTTCTGTACTTCCTTCATTCGAAACTTGAACTCAGAAGTAGGGAGACTGGTGTTGGGTATAAAATACCCCCAACCGAAGTTCATAAGAAGCCAACCCTCCCGAGATCCCTCCGGCTCTATGCGGCATCTTTTTCGAATTTCTCTGGCAGCCGAATTTCTGACCTGGTGCGACGCTATGATAACGCCCCTCCGGACTTCTCCAACGACGAACTTCTTCAGTCATCCATCAGACTGCTTCAAATGCTCTCCAGACTTCGCTATCTACCGACCTTCTACAATGATCAACCGTTCTCCAGATCTCTCCCGGACCTCTTCCAGATCTCTTCCAGCCATGATAGATTCTAATCCGAACTCCCCCGACTTCGTCCATAGCCGAACTTCCCCAAGGACAGATTTCTACAGCAACCCAACTCCACCCATATTTCTACGATGGTCGACCGCCTTTTTGATTTCATCCGAGCTCCTACGGGAGTCGGACTTCTACCCTGAACCCCGACTGCAGGTAGACTTCGTCTGAGCTCCTATGGGAGCTGGACTTCTGCCCTAAGCTCCTATTGTAGGTAGGCCTCATTCGAATTCTGACAAGGGCTGGACTCCGGGCCCCCACCACAAGCGATTTACTCCGAACTTCTACTACAAGCGGTCTACTCCGAGCTACCACTATAAGCGGTCCACATCAGATTTCTACTGTAAGCCTCCACCTGAGCTTCTATTGTGAATGAATTCCTTTCGAACTTCTACAATAAATGACCTTCGCCTGCAGTACTAGCGCCTAAGGCACCCAATGGTAAAAGGCTCGCCAGCAACATCCGAGCTCCTCTCAGACGGAGAGCTACCTCTCTCCGTCAGACACCTTAACTGAGCTTCGACCGACAGGCCTGGAATCCCTGGCAGGCCACAGTAATGGCCACGACTCTGCTCCACTTCCTGTAACGGATTCCACACGGCTCCACCACTCTCTGACAAGTCGCGACAACAGACACTACTCCACTCCCCGCAACAAGCTCTACGTGGCTCTGAACAGCCCCTGACGCCACTACTCTCTGCAACAAACTCCTTATGGCCCTAAACGACCCACTACCTGGCGGTTACAAATGTCGCTATCAGTCTGTTGCACCCTCCGTCTATAAAAAGGGGACCCAGATACGTTATTTTCTAAGCTCTAATCTCTATCTCAAAACTCTGCTAAAATTTTCGTTCGAGCACTCCATTCTTGTTGAAGCAGAGAACTGACTTGAGTATCGGAGGGTCTTGCTGGAGCACCCCCAACTCTGGTTTAGACTTTCTTTGCAGGTCCCGGCGGTGACCGCGACTCCCTCGACTCCAGCTTCTTCGACGTCGGTGGATTTTTGCACCAACAGGTTCTGTTATCTGATCTAACCAATTTATTAGTATCTAAGAAAAGCAACGGGGGAACGCCACCTTACTTATCTGGTCAATTTGGTTAAGTGATCTTAATATTAAAAAATCCTAATATTGAAATCACTACTAGGGTCCTTTCTTCATGCTACGGTAATGTTACATCATGAACTATGACTAGCTTGTTATATTACCATAAGACTTATCATAAAGATTGAGATAATATAATCTTGGTGCATAAAAGATGCTTACGACATTTTGGATATACTATTTTGTTGTGTTACTACAAGGATAGTTATATTTGAATTTGACTGTATCGAAATGAAGGATCTACTTAAATATTATAGCTTGTTGTGTTATCATAAGGCTAATAATATTTTAGAGGTTAAAAAATAATATTAAAAATTATATGAGATACAATTAGAAGAAATTTCTTACCTATGAACTCATAAGGGTTTGTCGTGTTAACACCAGATCATTATGAGGACTTAGGGTCTCAATCCCAGTAGGATAAATATAGAATATATCTCGTTCATCATAATAGAGGGTTATGATATTCGATAAAATAGTAGGAGGCATAATTAAATCTAAAGATCTTATTTAATTGTGTAAGTCCACATGAGTTATTTGCTTATGTAATGTTCTTTATTCATTGTAGATTAAATTCTACAAGTGGCATCTTCACTATCATTACGAGAAATCTTAAATTCCAATAAGTTGATTGGTTCCAATTATGTGGACTGGTTGAGAAATTTAAAGATTGTACTCACTCAAGAGAAACTCTCCTATATTCTTGATATCTCCGAATCATAAGAGGTTGGTGATGATGCCACTGAGGAGGAGATATCTATATACAGGATGTAGAAAAATGACAGTTTAACTATCAAGTGCATCATACTGGTCTCTATGAGCAATGAATTACAGAGGCAGCATGAGAGCATGGATACTCAATTCATATTCCTTAATCTTAAAGAGTTGTATGGAGAACAGAGTAGGACTGCTAGATATGAGATATCTAAGCAGTTATTTTATACTAAAATAACTGAGGGGTCATCCGTACAAGACCATGTCTTGAAAGTTATTGATCTGATCACCAGATTGGGTCAACTGGATTTTATGATGGATGGAGAATTAAGTTAGAATTTGATCCTGCAATCTCTCTCTGAGTCATTTGCTCAGTTTGTCATGAATTATCACATGAATAAACTGAATACCTCCTTGTGTGAGCTATTAAACATGCTTAAGATAACTGAGAGCCATATAAAGAAAGAAAAGGCTTCACTTCTTCTTGTGGGTAAAACCTTTAAGAAGAAATCATGCTTTAAGGATTCAAAGAAAGCATTGAACCCTAAGAGTGGCAAGATGAAGAAGAAGGAGAAGAAAGTTTTCAGATAGGGTACCTGCTTTCACTGCAGCAAGGTAGGACATTGAAAAAGAAATTGCAAGTTATATCTTGCAACTATAAAGGCTTGTGCAAGCGACGCACTAAAAGGTATGTATGAGATACATACAATTTTGTCATGAAGTTCTACCAATTCAGACTCTTAGGTATTGGATACCGTCTATGATTCTCATATATGCAAGTCATTACAGGGGCTGTAGAATATTAGAGTACTGAAAAAGAGTGACTTCGAACTTTACAGCGCTGGAGGAGAGTCCATCCAAGCAGAAGCTGTAGGGACATATATGTTAGAGTTACCTTGTAGAAAAATCTTAGAGCTAGAAAACTGTTATTATATGTCTAAGATCATTAGAAATATTATTTCTGTACTGTTGTTATTACAACGAGATTTTGAAATTAATTGAAAGAGCAATAGTTGCTCAAATTTTTTTTCTAATAAAATTTTTTGTCATGACATTGTTAATAATGGTCCTCTAGTTATATCTAATGATAATATTTTTCATATTGATGAAAATAAAAAATGAAAGAGAGAAAAAATAAATAATACTTTACTTTGGTATTGTCGATTTGGTCATATAAGTGAGATAAGGATTAACAAGTTATACAAAAAAGAATTTTTTGATCTTTATGATTATGAATCATTAGGAACTTGTGAATCTTATCTTATGAAAAAAATAACTAAGACTCTATTTAGTGGACATAGAGAAAGGACAAGTGAGTTATTAGGACTTGTACATACTGATGTATGTGGTCCTATGACAACAAAAGCTAAAAGAGGATACTCTTATTTTATAACATTCACTAATGATTTATCTAGGTTTGGATATGTGTATCTTATGAAACATAAATCTGAAGCCTTTGATAAAAGAGTATCAAAGTATGGTCGAGAAGCAAACTGGAAAAAGCATTAAATTTCTTCGATCCGATTGAAGAGAAGAATACTTATCCAATGAGTTTCTAGATCATCTTAAAGAAAATAAAATTTTCTCAGAGTCGACCCCTCACTATACACTACAGCTAAATGGTGTAGCAGAATGGAGGAATCGCACTTTATTGGTATGGTGCGGTCCATGATGTGCTTTACAGACTTGCCTATTTTTTTTTGAGAATATGCCCTAAAAACTGCTGTCTATATCCTGAACAAAGTATCTTCAAAATCTGTGCCAAGCACTCCATATGAGATATAGAGAGAAAAGAAGTCTAATCTTAAGTATCTTAAGATATGAGACTGTCCTGCTTATGTTAAAAGAAACTTTGAACATAAGCTGAGTGCTAGGACAGATAAATGCTTGTTTGTAGGTTATCTTAAAGAGAGTATGGGATACATCTTTTACCATACTACTGAACAAAAAGATGTTTGTCAGTAAATATGCCATTTTTATGAAAAAAGAGTTTATCCTAGAAAGAAACAGTGGGAAGAAAATTGAACTTGAAGAAGTTTAAGATCTACAAATAAAAGTACAAGATACTCCTCAATCAGAAATATCCATTGATAAGGTACAATCACAAAATATACCTCCTCTTTGAAGGTTGGATAGAGTGCGAAATGCATCTTTAAGGTATGGATTCGTTATTGACAATAATGAAGCCCACATCATTGAGAATGATGAACCTTTGACCTATATGGAGCCGTCATGAGTAGGAATTCAGACAAATGGCTAGAGGCTATGAAATCTAAAATGGACTCCATGTACTCCAACCAAGTATAGACTTTGGTTGATGCATCGAGAGTATGACCTTTATTGGATGCAAATAGGTCTATAAGAAAAAGATTGGAGCAGATGGCCAAGTTGAAACCTATAAAGTCAGATTGATGGCTAAAAATTTCAGATAGAAACAGGGTATTGATTATGATAAAATATTTTTACTTGTTGTCATGCTCAAATCTATATGGATTATGCTTGCAATAGCAGCATACCATAATTATGAAATTTGACAAATAGATGTGAAGACCGCCTTTCTTAATAGTTATCTTGAGGAAGAGATTTACATGTCTCAGCCAGAAGGATTTGTCTCAAAAGGGAGATCAAATCAGGTATGCCAGCTTAAAAAATCTATTTTTGGATTAAAGCAGATCTTGAAGAGTTGGAACATCCGCTTTGATGTTACAGTCAAAGAGTTTGGCTTTATCAAAAATATGGATGAACCTTGTGTATACAAAAAGACTAGTGGGAGTGCTATTATCTTCTTAGTTTTATATGTGGATGATATACTTCTTATTGAGAATGATATCTCAATGTTACAATCGATCAAGACATGGCTATCAAATAAGTTTTCTATGAAAAATTTGGGTGAAGCATCCTATATACTAGGTATAAAGATCTATAGGGATAGATCTAAGAGGATATTAGGCTTATCCCAATCTAGGTACATAGATTTAGTACTAAAAAGATTTAGCATGGATGGGAGTAAAAGAGGTTACTTATCCATGAGTCAAGATGTCACACCCCCAGCCCGAGATCGTGAGCACGAGGTCGTGGCAACCGCCGCATACTTATGAAGAACTCTCTCCATAAGCATGCAAGACATCTCATCACGATATTAATGCATCACAGTGGAATAAATTCAAATAATTATTAATCAACTTTAATTCAAGTAATTAAAATAAATATCTTACATCCAATAAAATTTTTATTAAAAATAAAACAATAGATCTAAGTTTAATGAAGTTGACAATGCTAAATCTCGCCGCTAAAGCTCTATCCCAATATTTCTTCCCACGCTCGAAATTAATTATCTGAATCTGAAAAATAAAAAGAAAAGTAATGAGCTAGACAGCCCAGTAAGTAACAAATATCTCAACTAGATATTTCAGATATTACCTAATTTTCAAGAACAATATTGCAAATAAACATAAAAATATATTTCATGCTGATTTAATACAAATCCAATATTTTTAAATATTCACATATAATATAATCATAAATCCGATTCGATTCAAAACACTCGTAACTCAACAGCCTCGACTATGACCAACGTTTAACCCCCATTGGTGGGGTTCACTGAATACCAGCACACAACCTCCACTGGTAGGGTCCACAAACACCAGCGCACAAGCCCCACTGGCAGGGTCCACTGAGTACCAACGTATAATCTCCATTGACGGGGCCCACTGAAACATAATTAGGCTGAGAGCATAAATCCGATCTGTATCAAAATATTTTGTATCATAATATATCATAATTTTTTTTCACTAAACATGTGCATAATCGACGTACCATAATATTTCAAAAGTACTTTCCTTCCAAAATATAATTTCATAAATCATGCATAATTTCAGAGAATAATTATTTATTTTCAGAATAAATATGAAATATCTCGAGAAGATGGTTCATTACTTACCTTTCACAGAGCACTGAAAGAATAGATCGACTAACTTCTAGGAGATTCTTTAGTGCCTATTATCCAAAATTATATTTTTACATTAATTTTAATTCAAAATTAAATCTAAACAAATTCCAAATCAAAACCTCACTTAAAGTCAGACTCTTCCCTAAACTCGATCAAAATCATCAAAATGAAGCCTTATACTATGCTAATTCTAGAGAAATAACTTTAGAGAGAGAAATCCATCAAGAGAGAGAAATAATTTAGAGAGAGAAAATTTTAGAGAGAGAAAGTAGAGA
The DNA here is from genome assembly GCF_000442705.2 of Elaeis guineensis. Classification (NCBI taxonomy): domain Eukaryota; kingdom Viridiplantae; phylum Streptophyta; class Magnoliopsida; order Arecales; family Arecaceae; genus Elaeis; species Elaeis guineensis. The sequence continues at coordinate 33,806,295 of NC_025993.2, forward strand.
AAGAAAATCCAATTCCAGAGAGAGAAAATAAGGGTTCGAACTGAAAGAAGAGAGAGAAGAGAGAGAAACTCTCTCTCTCATTCATTATTTATTTATTTATTTATTTATCTATATATATTATATATATATATATATATTTTTTTTCTTTTCTTTTCTCTTTTTCTTCTTTTTCTTCTTTTTCTTTTCTTTTTATTTTCTTTTCTCTTTTTTTTCTTTTTCTTTTCTTTTTCTCTTTTTCTTCTTTTTTTTTCTTCTTCTTCTCTCGGGTTCCTTCCAGGCCGAACAGGGGACCGGCGATCCCCTCCTTTTGCTGAGCCATTCGGGCCGAGGCCGCCACGGTGGAGGCCGATGACAGAGGGGGCCACTCCCCCGGTTACGGAGATGCATGGCCGACAGTCGATTGCGATCGCCGGCATCAAAAAATTCAAGGAAAAAGAGACCAAAACAGGGGTCTCTTTTTCCGACCAAGAATCGGTGACTCCCGTCACCGGCAGCTGCGCACAAAGGCACGGGAGGAAGGGGAAAGAAGAGAGGAAGAGAAGAAAAACTTACCTCGGCCTCCGGTGACCCCACCGGCGAGCAATCACGATGAGAACAAGAGGAGTGTCCGCGGCTCCAATCAGGAGAAACAGGAAGAAAGAAAGGGGAAGAGGACCGATGATCGGCTCCTAAAGAAGGGAAAGATCCTTTTATAGAGAACCCTAGGACTCCGAGAGGTCCTAGGATTCCGATCTCTGAGATTTGATCGGAGAAGAAGACTCCTACCGGGAGTCTTCTTCCCGATCCCTTGTTTCTCACTGGTTTTTTTTTTTTTGAATGGGCTTGGATCTTTTAAATCGGGCTTGGGCTTGGGCTATAACATTCTTCACCCCTAAAAAAAATTTCATCCTCGAAATTTTTCATACCTGTCACCATTGTATTGGAAGCCTGTGCATTCTGTTGAGTAAGCACATAAACTCTTCTCTGGGTTTTAGAAATCTGTCCACCACCTTTATGTTGTCCTTCATAAGTTCTTTGGCCAACTGGATTTTCTGTATTTAGCGGGCAGCTAGCAATTTTATGATCCATCTGACCACATTTGAAACAAGCACCTGTATTCCAATGGCAATCTTTGTCTACATTATTTTTGCCACATCTGGAGCACTGTTTACTGTCAATTTGTTGAGTCTTATTATCTATTGCTCCTTTAGCTGAGCTCTTGATATTTTTATTATTATGCCCTTGTGTATCATTTGATTTTGCTCTCTTTCTTTACTTTCTTTCCCTTTCCATGCGTTCTTCATTGACTTCTCTTTCAATTATCAATGCTTTGTTTACTACATCTGCATAAATTGTCAATTCATATGGAACCACTTGTTTTTGAATCTCAGTTCTCAGTCCCATCTCAAACTTGTGAACACGTTCTTGCTCACCATCCACTAATCTCGGAGCAAATTTTGCTAACTCTGTAAATTTTGCTTCATATTCAGTCACACTCATACCCTTTTGCTTCAAATAAATAAACTCTTGCTCTTTCTGGATCCTTATACTCCGAGAAAAATACTGATCATAGAATGCAATCCAAAATCTTTCCCAGGTAAGTATTTCGCCGTCTTGTTCATACTTGCGCTGTAGTCACTGACACCAGTTGTATGCTTCTCCTTGTAGTAAATAAGCTGCATATCGAATCTTTTCTTCATCAAGACACTCTTGGACAGCGAAGGCCTTCTCCATCTCCATTATCCAGTTATCAGCCTCCAAAAGTTCAGTAGTCCCCTTGAAAGTTGGAGGAGCAAGCTTTTTAAATTCTGAAATGTTGTTCCGTCGTACTGATTGCTCTCCATGTTGTGGTGGTGGATGCTGATTTTGTTGTGTATCTCGTTGTATCTGCTGTTGTTCAAGCATTTGTTGCTGTATTTGTTGTTGCGCTTGTACCATCCTGATTAGGGTCTGCATTAACTGAGCCATATCTGGTTCCTGACGTGCTCTCGAAGTACTCCTATTAGGATCTATGACTCCCTCCTCCTGAGGGGTGCCACTGGTCAGATAGGGAGTGCTACCATCCCGAGGTTGTGATGTCTCTCTTGCAATTCCTTGAGTAATTCTTGTCATTCTACGAGGAGGCATGGTAACCTTGTAGTAGTAAAACTTTATTAGATTCATTTATCTATTTGTTAGGATGGATTTATTATGATGCTCATACTTTAACATCCTAATATTTCTAATGTTTACCTACCTACACTCATACTATGTCTAATTCTATGTGTCATAATTTATCCACTTATGCTCTGATACCATATTAATTGTCATGCCCCCGGCCCGAGATCGCGAGCAGGAGGTCGCGGCAACCATCGCATACTTATGAAGAACTCTCTTGTTGCTCCTAGATTGATTTTGATGATTACAAATCAGATTGAAGGGATTCAAATAATTTTAAAATGAAAAAGTCTTTATGATCTTCAAGGGCAAAATCATAATTTTACTAAAATCTTGATTTGATAGTATCATTTGGTAGAACAAATGATTTGAAATCTATTGGTGAAAATTTCATTGTGTTTGGACTTATATTTTTGAAGTTATGAAGGTTTGAAGTGCATGAGTCGACTCATGAGTCAACTCATGGCACTGTGAGCTGATTGGCACGCAAAAATTCTCCTTGGCACGTTAGTTTTCTGGCTTGGCACGACCTGTGAGTCGACTCATGAGTCGACCCACAAGGCACGAGTCGACTCATGAGTCGACCCCTGCTAATTTGAGCCAAGAAATTCCAGAAAAGCATTCTCTGGTTTTTGCAACAGAGGTCGACTCATGAGTCGACCCCTGAAGCATGAGTCGACTCATGAGTGGACCCCTGCGATGGGAAAATATCAGCAACGGCTATTTTTTTGCCCGTTTTAATTGCCATTTATGCTTCCTAAAAATCCTCTAACGGCTCTTTATCTGCCTAAATTGTTTTCTCTTGCTACTAATGCCATAAAATGCTTAAAATGGTGAAAGGAAATTGCAGATTAAATAGCAGATCAAATTGCAAAGAAAAGGTGTGGAAATCGGGAGATCAAACGTGAGATCAAAAGAGAAGAGAGGATCCAAAATCTGAGATCAACGAAATATTCAAGAAAAAGAGAGAGGATCCACAATATTCAAGAGAGTTTGTGAAAGAGAAAAGCAAGATCTTTCAAGGAGAGAATTCTTAACGCCTATTGTTTCAACCTTGATCTAGAAATCGTTCAAAGCCTTCAAGAGATCTTCAATCGACAATCAACCTCTTCTCAAGCGTTCAAGCGTTCATCCACTTTGAGAAAATCCGAAAAGGGGTTCTTCATTTGAGTAAAGCTTTTATTGTTATATTTGCTCATTTAAAGGAGCTGTTATTATATTTATCTGTGCTCTAAATTCTCTTACTCCTTGTGAGTTTTTGTTCTTGTTTTTGGAGGATTTTCAAAACAAGGAAAGGTTGATCCGAACCTGAAATCGGAGTGTTTTGGGTTTACTTGTACCCGGGAAATAAGTGATCTAGCTTGGGATAGCTAGTGTCGGAGTTTCCGACGTCTTGTATTCTAGCTTGGGATAGCTAGTGTCGGAGTTTCCGACGTTTTGTATTCGGGTTGAATACAAAGGATAGTGGATTGAAATTCCCAAGTGGGATCTTGGGGAGTGGATGTAGGTGCAAGGTTAGCATCGAACCACTATAAATCCTTGTGTTTGTGGTGTGCTTTATCGCTTTATCTTATTTCTTTATTATATCCTTGCAATACTGCTTTAGGTAATTAATATTGATTTAAAGCCATTGTTTTGTTCTTCATAAGTTATCTGTTGGGCTTAAAATTATTAGAAACCCAATTCACCCCCCCTCTTGGGTTGCATAGCTGGGCAACAAATGGTATCAGAGCCGGTGCTCTTGCCCTTCTTTGATCTAACAATCAAAGAGCCAAAGATCAATGGCAACCCATGTTGGAACTTCTCTAGCCAAGGGGCAATCAACAAACCGACCTCCATTTTTCAATGGGTCTAATTATACCTATTGGAAAGCTCGGATGAAGATTTTCATACAAGCACTCGACTATGATATGTGGAGTATCATAGTGAATGGTCCTCACACACCCACCAAGATTATAGATGGTGAGGAGTCAACCAAACCCGAGAAAGAATGGGATGAGATTGACAAGAAATTGGCACAATTAAATGCCAAAGCCATGAATGTTCTTTATTGTGCACTAGATGCTAGTGAATTTAATCGCATTTCTACTTGTGCATCTGCTAAAGAAATATGGAATAGGTTAGAAGTCACCCATGAGGGAACAAATCAAGTAAAAGAGTCTAAAATAAACATGCTTGTACATAAATATGAATTGTTCAAAATAGAGCATGATGAGTCCATAACTGCTATGTTTACTCATTTTACTGATATAATTAATGGTTTAAAGAGTCTTGGCAAATCTTATACTAACAGTGAACTTGTAAGGAAGATTCTCAGGTCACTGCCAAGAACTTGGGAAGCCAAGGTGACTGCCATCCAAGAAGCAAAGGACTTGAACACTCTACCTCTAGAAGAGCTTCTTGGATCCTTGATGACTCATGAACTTAGCATGATGCAACATCAAGAGGATGAAATCAAAAAGAAAAGAACCATTGCCCTCAAATCCATAACTTCACCTGATTATGAAACAGATGACTCTGAAAATGAAGATCAGGATGAGGAGATGGCTCTCATCACCCGAAAATTTAAGAAGTTTCTAAGAAAAAGGAAACAGGGGATGAGAAAGAAATTCACAAAAGGGGATCAAAGCAAAGAAAAGGAGAAAGATCAAACCCCTATATGCTATGAGTGCAAGAAGGCAGGACATTTCAGATCCGAATGTCCACAATTGAAGAAAGGTCCAAAGAAGTTCAAAAAGAAGGCAATGATGGCGACCTAGAGTGCGAGTGATGACTCAAGCTCCGACGAGGAAACCTCAACAGAACAAGCCAATCTGTGCCTGATGGCACATGAAAATGAGATAACTTCTGAATCCACTAGTGAATTTACTTTTGAAGAATTGCATGAAGCATTCTATGATTCAATTGATGAATTAAAGAAACTAGGGAAGAAAAACAAAGAGCTGAAATTGGAAAATCAGTCCTTAGTGAAACAAGCTGAAAATCTTTCAATTGAAAAATTCACCTTGATTCAAGAAAATCAAAACTTAAAAGATGAAATGAACAAGCTGAAATCTATAGTAGATAAGTTCACCTTAAGTTCAAATAAGCTAAATATGATCCTTGATAATCAGAAAGCTATATATGATAAGGCTGGACTTGGTTATAAACCCCTGAAGAAACAAAAATTTCTGAAGGATATTTATGCAAATTATTCAAGCAAAAAGTCTATAAATATTACTTATTTTAAATGTGAAAGAATAGGACATAAATCATACACATGTCTTATTAACAAATATGCAAACACAAAAAAAATATGGGTTCCAAAAGGAACCATTCTGACTAACCTGAAAGGACCCAAGAAAGCTTGGGTACCTAAGACAGAAACTTGATCTTTGCTTGCAGGTGTGTCTAGCATCCCAAGAAGGAAACAGAAAATGGTATCTTGACAGTGGATGCTCGAGACACATGACTGGTGATGAATCACAATTCATCACGCTTGATGCTAAGGATGGAGGGATGGTCAACTTTGGAGATAATGGCAAAGGAAAGATCATCGGGATAGAATGAGGGTGTTGATGATGCAGATCCACTAATAGAAGGCATAAAGAAAATCACTTTGAAAGATTCAGCAACTCCAGAAGATAAGGATCAAGAAGACAAACAAGATAAGAGAGATGAAAAAATTCAAGAACAATCTCAAGGTACAAATGACCTATCCAAGGAATTGAGGTATGTTCACAACCACCCTAAGGAGTTAATTATTGGTGACCCTATGCATGGAGTAAAAACTCGTTCTTCACTAAGAGATGTACTTAATCATTGTGCTTTTGTATCTCAACTTGAACCTAAAACTTTTGAAGAGGCTGAAAATGATCATAACTGGATTAATGCTATGCAAGAGGAACTTAATCAATTTGAAAGAAATAATGTTTGGACCTTAGTATCAAGACCTAAAGATTTTTCAATAATTGGAACAAAATGGGTCTTTAGAAACAAATTAAGTGAGCATGGAAATATAATTAGAAATAAAGCAAGACTGGTTGCTAAGGGATATAATCAAGAAGAAGGAATTGATTTTGATGAAACCTTTGCACCTGTTGCTAGATTAGAAGCTATTAGACTTCTACTTGCATATGCTTGCTTTATGAATTTCAAGTTATTTCAAATGGATGTTAAAAGTGCATTTTTAAATGGTTATATCTCTGAAGAAGTATATGTAGAACAACCCCCTGGATTTGAAAGTCATGCTTTTCCTAATCATGTCTTTAGATTAAATAAAGCTTTATATGGATTAAAACAAGCACCTAGAGCATGGTATGAAAGGCTAAGCAAATTTCTATTGAATAATGGTTTTTCAAGAGGCAATGTAGAAACAACTCTATTTATTAAAAGAAATCAAAATGATATGTTAGCTATACAAATTTATGTTGATGACATAATTTTTGGGTCTACTAATGAATCCCTCTGTCAAGACTTTGCTAAGCTTATGCAGGGAGAGTTCGAGATGAGCATGATGGGAGAACTCACTTTCTTCCTCGGACTCCAAATCAAACAATCAAAAGAGGGAATCTCCATCACCCAAACCAAGTACACCAAGGAACTACTCAAAAGATTTGGAATGGAGAACTGCAAACCAATTGGCACACCAATGAGTCCCTCATGTAAGCTTGACAAGGATAATGAAGGTAAAAGCGTAGACTTAAAATACTATAGAGGTATGATTGGCTCATTATTATATCTAACTGCAAGTAGGTCTGATATCATGTTTAGTGTTTGCTTATGTGCAAGATATCAATCTAATCCTAAGGAATCTCATTTGAATGCTGTTAAAAGAATCCTTAGATACTTAAATGGTACACAAACTATAGGGTTATGGTACTCTAAGGACTCACAAATTGATTTATTAGGATTTTCTGATGCTGATTTTGCTGGATATAAATTAGATAGAAAAAGCACAAGTGGAACTTGCCAATTTCTTGGAGTTAATCTAATCTCATGGTTTAGCAAGAAACAAAATTCGGTGGTATTGTCTACGGCTGAGGCCGAATACATTGCAGCTGGAAGTTGTTGTGCTCAAATCTTGTGGATTAAGCAACAACTCGAAGATTTTGGAATCAAACTTAATGAAACACCAATAAGATGTGACAACACAAGTGCCATAAATCTATCTAAAAATCCAATTCAACACTCAAGATCTAAACATATTGAAATAAGACATCATTTTATAAGAGAACATGTTCAAAACAAAAATATAATTCTTGAATATGTTAGCACTGAAAATCAATTAGCTGATATCTTTACAAAGGCCCTTAGTGAGGATAGATTCTGTGAAATTAGGAGAAATCTAGGAATTCTAGATCTATTTGCCTAAACTTCTCTTAATTAATATCAAATATTCTTAGAGCTCAATTTCCAACAACTATCCTGGTTCCAAAAGCTCAGATTTATCACTCTAAAAACTTATCATTGAGCAAAATTCCTTCTCCCAAAATTTTGAATTTTTTTGGAATTTATTTGCATTTTTTCTGATTTTCTGAACTTCATGAGTCGACCCCCATGAGTCGACTCAATGGCAAACTTGTAAATCCCACCAACTTCCATCGGGTTCATTGTTTTTAAATGGGAAACCCTGTTTGTGAGACGACTCATCTTCTCATCGTCTTCCTTCCGAAAGCCGTCCTCTCCAACTCTTTTTGCTCCAAATCCAAGGATTAATTTCGAGGCAATTCTCCCTTCTCCTCTCCACCAAAAATCGCCTCCTTGAAAAAGATTTTTCTGTGCTTTCTCGCAGTGATTGGCGCGGGTGGAACGTGCCCTAGAACTTCACCGTTCATTCAAAATCCACTTCTTTTCTCCACCAAAATTCTTCTCTACTCTCTTGTGATCCCTCCTCCACTTAATTCAAGTCTTCTTGTCTGCTACCTTTTTGGATATGGCTCCAAAGATGAAACTTCTCCAAAGAAGGAAATCAATCCGAGAGCCTGAGGAAATTGTCCGAAAGAAAAGGCATGCTCAGTCTTCCAGTGTTCCTGCTCCAGTTTCAGTACCTGCTCAAGGTCCCTCTCAATCCTCCATAAGCCCCAGTGTAAATCCTCTTTCTGATAGAAAAGTAGAAACCGAAAAAAACATAGATTTTCGGTTCTTTGAGAAAGAAGGCTTTACTTTTGCTAGCAAGATCAAAAATCAAGGATGGGAACTTTATTGCTCTCTTAAGGAAGTCACCTATGTTGATCTAGTCAGAGAGTTCTACCAGAACCTAAATTATGGAAATGGGTCTGTGACTTCAACTGTAAAGGGGATTGACATCTGTTTGGATTCTAGGATATTGGGAGAAATACTTCAGTTGCCTTGTGAAGGATATTTATATATGGAACTCCCAATTAAAGAAGAGGGGATCAGAATTATTTTAGGAGAAACTTATTCAGGAAATTTAAACAAATTGGAAGCAAAGATTCTGTCCATTGAGATGAGGATCCTGCATCAGATTGTAACAAAGCTATTCTTTCCTAGGAGTGGTAGGCATGACTTACTGTCTGGCAGAGATGTATGTATCATATTTCATGTCATCACTCAGACCCCCCTAAACCTCCCTGCACTTGTGATAGAGGCCATGAGAGAAACTTTGAACAGATCCAAGGCACACTTGCCTTATGGTATGGCCCTTACTAGAGTATTTAGGAGGTTTGGAGTTAGCTGTGAGGGGGAGACACCTACCAAGCTCTCACATATGGACACTTTCAACCAACACAGCCTGCACCGAATGGGAATTACAAAGACTGTTGGTGGTTGGATCAAGGGCTCTGAAGAAAGAGCTGAGGAGAGAGCTGAGGAAAGAGCTGAAGACAGAACTGAAGGCAGAGTAGAAGAAGAAGGTCCATCTTCTCCTGTACATGACTTCAGGGCAGCATCACCAGATACACAGTTCATTCCTGATACAGAGGCTGGCCCTTCTGAGTTTACTAGGATGCCCACACCAGTGTATCAGCCAGAGAGCAGAGCACCTCCATCAGAGTTCAGACTGGCTGACGATCAGATCGAGCATATTTCACAGCATGTGGCTTCTTTGCTGTCTAGCCAGTGGAGTAGTACTTCGTTTGCACCTGGAGCTACTTCTTCTGATCAGACCATTACTCCCCACATCTCCACTGTATTTCAGATGATTTCAGATCAGTCCGTCAGGATACAGCAGCTTGAGGATACAGTCTGGAGACTTACTGGCAGAGTTCTTGACTTGCAGGGGCAAGTCCTTGCATTGGCCCATCCTCAGCCACAGGAGTCTACTATTGAGGTCACAGACCTCACTGCAGAGGCTGGCAGGCTCAGAGGAGCATTAGAAGGAGGATATGAGCTACTGAGGAAAGAGATCAGAGGATCGAGTGAGCATGCTACCACCCAGTTCACTGCTCTACTTCAATCTGTTTCCAGAGCACTGAATGTACTTGATTCTATCAGACTCATGGTATCAGCCCTAGATCTCAGCGTTCTCAGCCTCCCAGTTCATCTCGTTCTCCTACTCGTGGCAGAGGCAGACGGGGTAGAGGACGCACTTCTGATCCATCATCTTCTCATACCATATCTGATGACTCTGATCCATGATTTGTCTTGATCATTGACTTATCTTGATCTTTACTAGGTTCTAGGAGTTAGTATCTTGTTCTAGGATCTATACCTTGGGGCCATGTATTGATATTTAGCTGGTTGAATTTTATGTATTGAAACAATTATGATATTAATGGAATCATCTTTTACCTATATTTCTACCTCTTTGTAATGATTATATTTTGGTTATATTTCAATCTCTGATACATCTGTTGAAATATTGTCTTCTCTTTGTTGTTGTTTGATGTTGATAATTGCTATATTAAGGGGGAGCAAACATCTGTAAAAAAAAAAGGGGAAGAAATTAAAGAATATTTCAGAAAAAGAAAAGAAAGAGTTAACTATGTTTGATGATGTCAAAAAGGGGGAGAAATTAAACTAAAACAAAAATTGAAATTAGACAAAAAGCAAAACCCTAAATTATGAGAAAAAGGGGGAGAAATTAAACAAAAACAAAGATTGGAAGATTAAAACAAATATTGGAGAAATTAAACAAATATTGAAAAATTAAACAAAAAACAAAGATTGGAAGATTAAAACAAATATTGGAGAAATTAAACAAAAACAAGGATTGAAAGATTAAACAAAACTTTGAGAAATTTGGTATCAAAATTTGGTATCAGACAGAACTTTAACAAAAAGTCATCCATCAAAAGCAAAATCATGAGTACAATGCAAATAAGTATTTTTTTATATATGCTCTGATATTCAAACTTGCTTTTGAAATTTTACTCACCTTGATACATCAATAAGAAATTTGTTTTACTCTGATACATCCTACAATTTCTTTTAACTTAATCTGATACATGATAACATTTGATCCGATACAGTGTGAAGGTTTCTCTAATATATTATAACATTTGCTCTAATACAGTATGAAATTTTCTCTGATACATTATAAAATTTTCTTGCTCTGATACATTATAAAATCTTTTCTGATATCATTGTAAAAAATTATTTTTGCTCTGATACATAGAAAAAGTTATTTATCTTCTCTTGCTCTGATATATCTTGAACTCAAAATGATCTAATACCTTTTTCAAATCTTTAAGAAAATGGACAAACTATTTTTGCATTTATATTACATGCCAAAAGAATCATACTTTTTTCAAGCATATACACTTATAATGGATTCTTTTGAAATTAATGCATTAACATAAATATTTTTGTTCAAATATTTTGTCATCATCAAAAAGGGGGAGATTGTTGCTCCTAGATTGATTTTGATGATTACAAATCAGATTGAAGGGATTCAAATAATTTTAAAATGAAAAAGTCTTTATGATCTTCAAGGGCAAAATCATAATTTCACTAAAATCTTGATTTGATAGTATCATTTGGTAGAACAAATGATTTGAAATCTATTGGTGAAAATTTCATTGTGTTTGAACTTATATTTTTGAAGTTATGAAGGTTTGAAGTGCATGAGTCGACTCATGAGTCAACTCATGGCACTGTGAGCTGATTGGCACGCAAAAATTCTCCTTGGCACGCTAGTTTTCTGGCTTGGCACGACCTGTGAGTCGACTCATGAGTCGACCCACAAGGCACGAGTCAACTCATGAGTCGACCCCTGCTAATTTGAGCCAAGAAATTCCAGAAAAGCATTCTCTGGTTTTTGCAACAGAGGTCGACTCATGAGTCGACCCCTGAAGCATGAGTCGACTCATGAGTCGACCCCTGCGACGGGAAAATATCAGCAACGGCTATTTTTTTGCCCGTTTTAATTATCATTTATGCTTCCTAAAAATCCTCTAACGGCTCTTTATCTGCCTAAATTGTTTTCTCTTGCTACTAATACCATAAAATGCTTAAAATGGTGAAAGGAAATTGCAGATTAAATAGCAGATCAAATTGCAAAGAAAAGGTGTGGAAATCGGGAGATCAAACGTGAGATCAAAAGAGAAGAGAGGATCCAAAATCTGAGATCAACGAAATATTCAAGAAAAAGAGAGAGGATCCACAATATTCAAGAGAGTTTGTGAAAGAGAAAAGCAAGATCTTTCAAGGAGAGAATTCTTAACGCCTATTGTTTCAACCTTGATCTAGAAATCGTTCAAAGCCTTCAAGAGATCTTCAATCGACAATCAACCTCTTCTCAAGCGTTCAAGCGTTCATCCACTTTGAGAAAATCCGAAAAGGGGTTCTTCATTTGAGTAAAGCTTTTATTGTTATATTTGCTCATTTAAAGGAGCTGTTATTGTATTTATCTGTGCTCTAAATTCTCTTACTCCTTGTGAGTTTTTGTTCTTGTTTTTGGAGGATTTCCAAAACAAGGAAAGGTTGATCCGAACCTGAAATCGGAGTATTTTGGGTTTACTTGTACCCGGGAAACAAGTGATCTAGCTTGGGATAGCTAGTGTCGGAGTTTCCGACGTCTTGTATTCTAGCTTGGGATAGCTAGTGTCGGAGTTTCCGACGTTTTGTATTCGGGTTGAATACAAAGGATAGTGGATTGAAATTCTCAAGTGGGATCTTGGGGAGTGGATGTAGGTGCAAGGTTAGCATCGAACCACTATAAATCCTTGTGTTTGTGGTGTGCTTTATCGCTTTATCTTATTTCTTTATTATATCCTTGCAATACTGCTTTAGGTAATTAATATTGATTTAAAGCCATTGTTTTGTTCTTCATAAGTTATCTGTTGGGCTTAAAATTATTAGAAACCCAATTCACCCCCCCCTCTTGGGTTGCATAGCTGGGCAACATCTCTCCATAAGCATGCAAGGCATCTCATCTCGATATCAATGCATCACAGTGGAATAAATTCAAATAATTATTATTCAACTTTAATTCAAGTAATTAAAACAAATATCTTACATCCAATAAAATTTTTACTAAAAATAAAATAATAGATCTAAGTTTAATGAAGTTGACAATGCTAAATCTCGCCGCTAAAGCTCTGTCCCAATATTTCTTCTCACGCTCGAAATTAATTATCTGAATCTAAAAAGTAGAAAGAAAAGTAATGAGCTAGACAGCCCAGTAAGTAACAAATATCTCAACTAGATATTTCAGATATTACCTAATTTTCAAGAACAATATTGCAAATAAACATAAAAATATATTTCATGCTGATTTAATACAAATCTAATATTTTTAAATATTCACATATAATATAATCATAAATTCAATTCGATTCAAAACACTCGTAACTCAACAGCCTCGACTATGACCAACGTTTAACTCCCATTGACAGGGTCCACTGAATAACAGCGCACAACCCCCACTGGTAGGGTCCACAAACATTAGCGCATAACCCCCACTGGCAGGGTCCACTGAGTACCAACGTATAATCTCCATTGGCGGGGCCCACTGAAACATAGTTAGGCTGAAAGCATAAATCCGATCTGTATCAAAACACTTTGTATCATAATATATCATAATTTTTTTTCACTGAACATGTGCATAATCGACGTACCATAACATTTCAAAAGTACTTTCCTTTCAAAACATAATTTCATAAATCATGCATAATTTCAGAGAATAATTATTTATTTTCAGAATAAATATGAAATATCTCAAGAAGATGGTTCATTACTTACCTTTCACAGAGCACTGAAAGAATAGATCGACTAACTTCTAGGAGATTCTTCAGTGCCTATTATCTAAAATTATATTTTTATATTAATTTTAATTCAAAATTAAATCTAAACAAATTCCAAATCAAAACCTCACTTAAAGTCAGACTCTTCCCTAAACTCGATCAAAATCATCAAAATGAAGCCTTACACTATGCTAATTCTAGAGGAATAACTTTAGAGAGAGAAATCTATCAAGAGAGAGAAATAACCTAGAGAGAAAAAATTCTAGAGAGAGAAAGTAGAGAGAGAAAATCCAATTCCAGAGAGAAAAAATAAGGGTTCGGACTGAAAGAAGAGAGAGAAGAGAGAGAAACTCTTTCTCTCATTCATTTTTTTTCATTTATTTATTTATTTATCTATATATATATATATATATATTATATATATATATATTTTTCTTTTCTTTTCTCTTCTCTTTTTCTTCTTTTTCTTCTTTTTCTTATTTTTCTTTTCTTTTTCTTTTCTTTTCTCTTTTTCTTCTTTTTCTTCTTTTTCTTTTCTTTTTCTCTTTTTCTTCTTTTTTTTCTTCTTCTTCTCTCGGGCTCCTTCCAGGCCGAACAGGGGACCAGCGGTCCCCTCCTTTTGTCGGGTCATTCGGGCCGCGGCCACCACGGCGGAGGCCGACGGCAGAGGGGGCCACTCCCTCGGTTACGGAGATGCATGGTCGGTGGTCGATTGCGATCGCCGGCGTTGAAAAATTCAAGGAAAAAGAGACCAAAACAGGGGTCTCTTTTTCCGACCAAGAATCGGCGACTCCCGTCGCCGGCAGCTGCGCACAAAGGTACAGAAGAAAGGGGAAAGAAGAGAGGAAGAGAAGGGAAACTTACCTCGGCCTCCGGTGACCCCACCGGCGAGCAATCACGGCGAGAACAAGAGGAGTGTCCGCGGCTCCAATCGGGAAAAAAGGGAGAAAGAGAGGGGAAGAGGGCCGATGATCGGCTCCTAAGGAAGGGAAAGGTCCTTTTATAGAGAACCTAGGACTCTGAGAGGTCCTAGGATTCTGATCTCCAAGATTTGATCGGAGAAGAAGACTGCTACCGGGAGTCTTCTTCCCGATCTCCTGTTTCTCACTTTTTTTTTTTTTTGAATGGGCTTGGGTCTTTTAAATCGGGCTTGGGCTTGGGCTATAACACAAGACATACATCTTTCTAAAAGGATCTCTCCTAAAATATCGGAAGAGAGAAATAGAATGACTTCTATTCCCTATACTTCGGTAGTAGGATCGATCATGTATGCTATGCTATATACCAGGCCTGATGTTGCCTATGTCTTAGGTATAATTAGTAGATTTTAAGCTGATCCAAGAGAAGATTATTGGAAAGCAATAAAAAATATTCTTAAGTACTTAAGAAGGACTGAACATATTTTTCTTGTATATGGAGGATCTGATCTAAAACTAGAAGGTTATTCTGACTCTGGTTTTCAATCAGACCCTGATGATAGTAAGTCCACTTTAGGATATATCTTTACTCTAAATGGTGGAGCAATTAGTTGGAAAAGTTCTAAGCAGCAGACTATAGCTGACTCAACCACTGTGGCAGAGTATATAGCTGCAAGTGAAGCCACCAAAGAAGCTGTCTAGATGAAGAAGTTCATCACTGAATTGGATGTCATTCCTGAGATTAAAAATCTAGTACCACTTTGCTATGATAATACTGGAGCAGTTGCTCAAGCAAAGGAACCAAGATCTCATCATAAATCCAAGTATATTTTAAGGTACTTCCATCTCGTTTGTAAAATAATCGAAAGATAAGATATAGTCATTGAACGAGTAGAAACAAAAAATAACATAGCAGACCTATTCACTAAGGCTCTACCACAGCAGTCCTTCGATCGCCACCTCAATTGTATGAAGATAAAATATAAGGATGATTGACTTTAGTGTAAGTGGGAGATTGATAAGAATATGCCCTACAAGCCAATCAAAATTTGTATCTTGATGAAATTTTTTTTGTAATCTTCCAGACTTATGTAATTGACACCTTATAAATAAAAGATATTTTTTATCATATGCTGCATCTTATTTTTGTAATGATTAAGATGAACTCCATAAATCAGGACAATGGATTTAGAGTTATGATGAGATCATACCTATGAGGCCTAAAATCTTAAAAATCTTGATTTAGAATATTTCTAGTCATGGGAGTATTGAGTAGGAGATCAATGTTCGGATAGATTAGCACTTCCTATGTATGCTCGATGGAGAGGATGGATGATCTCATAAGCCACTTGTATGAGACACTAATACAAAGATGTGGGTGCTCATTAAAGAATTGAGTTCACTGAATTGATCCGACTTAAAAAATATCTTATGAAATTTACTTATCCGTCAAAAGATATTTTCTTATAGTGGGAGTTGTGCATGTAATTCTTTGACCTAAGACTACCATAAAACTTTGTATACATGAATCCATATTTTGGTTCATACTCATTCATGACTTAGTCATATACGGGGTGATCTAGATATGATGGAATGTATATGGAGGTTGTGAGTAGGTCAATATGGAATCGATCACTTCTAGTAAGAGGAGATCACATCCTACTTGTTTTGATCGATTGATGATTCGAAAAGTCTTTGATCAAATCAAAATAAAAATTAATTTTTTTTAATATTTTATCAATCAAATTATCATTAAAGATTAAGAAAAATATGAGTATAATATTAGATTTGACATCATTCCATATCCAGAGTCATATTCGAGATGCAAGGAGATCGCAGGATCTAATTGCACGATAACTTATCATTAAAAGATATTTTTGATATTTTTATCAAAATTTTATGTCTTTCAGATAGATATGATACATTGCTAGACATCAATCTTGTCTTGTGAGTTTGATTAAATTAAAGAGTTTAATTCGATCGTCAATTAGAAAGGATTCTAATTGCTGAAATTGGGTTAGCTCGATTGGATCTAGATCAGTTAGATTAAATTTTAATCAAATCAGATTGACTTGCACTCAGATCCACTATTGACTAGATATAGAACCCAATGGATCACACACAAAGAGAATTAATTAAAGGTCTAATTGGATTAGATCATATTTGCAAAATTGACATGCTAGTATATGTTGCAAATCCTAGCTCTTTGTTTCAAATCGGGTTCGAAATTGATTCCAGATTGGACTAATTAAATCTAAATTAATTCAAATCAATTTTGAATTTGTGTTAGATCAACCCTTGGCTATATGTTCCAAAGATTGGGTGCCATAGAACCAGGTCTCCACACATCAAGAATTTTTTTTGCGTGTGGAATGCATTTATTGTGTGCAAAAACAGATTTGGCATCCCATGAGATGGGACACCCCTTCCTCCTCTTTGTCCAATGTTCCATGGTGAAATAATTTTTGGGAGAATTGTGATTTAATTCTAAGCATAGAAGAGTCCTTCTGTGGCTTAATCACCTTTTTGTTTAATCATGAAAATTGGTTGAATTTTAAAAACTAGCCTAATCTATCCATACGCCTAACCTGGAGTCCATGTTGTGAAGGACTCTTAGCTAAATGTCACGCCACTTCTTTATTCCAAATTTTTTCCATGCCATCTCTTGGTTAGTGCCTACAATTTGGTTCATTGGATGGGCAAAGTGCGCTGATGTGTGGTGGAAAAAAAATATGCCAAGAAAAGCTACGCGATGCATCAGAGAATCATCGAAAAAAAATATTCCGAAGATCTGTGTGAAGCATCTCTTGAATTTTTTTCTGATGATTGTCATCGGTCAGAAGCTTTCTGATGGGCATGGAAAATTAGCTTGAGGTATGAAAATTTTTGATGGATGCGAGATGGCGCGTGGAGGGGGCGTGAATCAAATCCGAAAGGTGACCTATAGCTAACTATTTAAAGAGGGTGCATCGAGGGATTTGTTTCATTTCAGATTTCTATTTTCTTCTCTTCTTTCTTATACACTCTCCCTATTATCTAATTAGTCTCTTTCTTCTCTTATTAGAATAATTTCAAAAATAGTAAGGACAAGTCCGATTTTAAAATAAGAGCCTAAGAAGAGATTTAAGGAAGATAAGGAGAGAAGAAAAGTAAGAATAGGAAGGCTAAGAGGAGAGGAAGAAGGTCTTGAAGTTCTACTGTCCAAAAAAATTTTCAGAGTAAAAATTTTGAAGGAGGAATCATCTTAAGAAGTTGGTGTCCTGATCATAACCTTGTGTGGATCACCATTGGAGGGCGAACACTTGGGCGCCTAGTGGAGGTTCTACCGGATTTTGGATTAAGCATTGCAGGTATTTTTTTATAGCTTGAATTTTATTATGAATATATGTTATATATGATTGTTAATCATCAAGAAGGTGCTGGTTTAAAGATTTAATATTTATAATTTTATAGTTTAATTTTTTAAAATTCATTATGCTTCCACTATACATGTCCACCCTGAAATCCTATAATGTCAAAATAAGATCTAACCTGAAAATTAATCTTTATGTGTTCATATGTGCATCTAATTAATTTTCTATAAGATTTCAGATCTGAATTTGATATTTTATAATTAGTATAAGATATATTTCAAATCTGATATGACGTATATGATGCATCAAATCTGATTAGATTAGATGAAGAACATGATTGATGAGATCAAAGTCATGTTCATGATATAAAATATTTTGTCAAATTGTATGTTGATGTAATCTTATTTGAAATAAGATTTCAGATCTTAGTAGTCTAATACTCAAATTGATGAGATCATCAAACCATCTGGTTATAAGAGATAGAAAGGATTAATCTATCTCTCTTGCCCATTCTACGGATTTTCTTATGATGTGTGGGGATGTCATTGTGATATGATTTTATAAAGAAGAAGAATGAACATATTTTCATCAATTATTTTGATCATAAATAAGTTTAGATTAGATCTAAAGTGATTTATGACTCATTACAATAAGATAGATTCAGATATAAAAATTATTTTAAAATTTAAAAAGTATATTACATTAGATATAATCAGTAGTTATCTAAAAGTAGTCAAGATACATGTGATGTATGTATGAAATTTAGATCACACTTATGTATATTTAATCATTAAACATATATATGAAAATTTATTTTCATGTTATGAAATATATGATATGCTTCACTTAAAATCCTAATAGAATAGTTCTACAAACTAAAACATATATTTCACATACTTAATTTAGAATTAAATTTAAACGATCTAGATTTGAGAATTAAAGATTACTAAAACACTATATAAATCGATGGGCAACGGATTAGTATGAATCAGATCCTTCTATCGGATTAGACCTAGGGTTAAAAATAAAAATATGGACTGAATAGAAAAATTGGTTAAATCTAATCAAGAGTTGAATTATATTAGATCAGAATTTCTCTAGTTCGACCTCAATAGTTGAAGTTTGATCAAGTCCATATTTTTGACCTTACTAAATGAACCATGATCATGGCTCAGTGGTTGAGCCCAAATCTACTGATGGACCAAATCGAAACTAATTAATCAGTTAATGTCTAAGATAAATTTGGCAGTTTTGATCAAGTGGTTATTAATGGAGAGCTACTCACCTAGATGGCATCTATGATGAGTTAATGGCATATCCCTCCCACTGATCTCACTTATCCATCCAACATGATAGATTATGTTTTGATTAAGTCATTAATCGATTCGAACTGATCCATGCCATTAAGATAAATCAGTATGGCTGATTCAAGTGTCTTTAGACTAGCTTGTGTCTAATCTTCTACATGACTTGGTGAAGTTAGTGGGAGGATTTACCACTTGCAGGTCAAGTTCTTCTCTTATTCTCAAATTAATAAAAATCAAATCCTCTAAATTATTAGATCTTTGAAATAATATAGTTATGAGGATAACTTGTTCATAGCCTTCCATTAAAATACATGATAATGAGTCCAATATTCTAAATAGGCATTGGAGGCACCATACATCTGGTGTCTATTGGATATTAAAATTATCATTCATTATATGACCATCTTATTATGCCTTTCAGATCAATGCTCAGGTTGGCCGAGCCATACTCGGACCTGGACATTCATTTGTTGGATGCGCTTGATGTAGTCATATTAAAGGTTGGACCTAACCAGAATTTTCAATGGAGGTGCCACATGCCTATTGAAGAGAGATCTGGGGCAAAACCTAATTGCTAGAAGTTGTTTAGAGAAATAATTGATTATGAACGTATCCATAGATCCACTAAGATTGGTCGACCATACTTGGATCCGAATGCAGTCTATGTGGATTTTAGTACCCGCTAAAGAAATTAATATAATTCCTTGAATTGAAAGTAGAGGCTACCATTTCATATAAAATAGTGGAAGAATTTTTAGACTAAAGTCTATATTTTTAGGATTAAAATAATTCATATACTAATAGGTTTGTATTTCTTCTTTTTAGCTATGGCCAACATACTATCACTTCGTTCACTGTTGGATAGTGACAAGCTTACCAGATCTAACTTCGATAGCTGGTATCGAAAGTTGAAGTTCGTCGTGGAGCATGAGAAGATCCTATACATGCTTATGGATCCACCACCTGATGAACTTGCTACCAATGCACCTAGTGCTATGAGAGACACTTATTTGAAGTGGCTCAGTGATCGCACGATGGTGCGTTGCATTATGAGGGCATCCACAAATGATGAACTTAATCATAAGTTCGAGGATGCACAGTTAGAGAATATGATTCAAATATTGAATGAGTTCTTCGACACCCTTAAGGATGCAGAGAGACATAAAACATCTTACATAGTATTCAACGCCTGTATGTGAGAGGAAGCGTAAGTCACTGATCATGTATTGTACATGATCGAGCAGATTGAATGCTTAAGCAAACTTGGCTTTCCATTACAAGAATGTTAGGTAGGATGCTATCTTCAATTCACTACCAAAATTCTACCTACTCTTCTCGAGTCATTATAAAATGACTATGCCTGCAGTGAACTACCATAGTTTGCTAGGATTGTTGCAGACATTCGAGAAGGATCATCAACTCCAGAAGGAGTTGGTGCATGTAGTGGGAGGTTCGTCTGCAGGTCGTTGATCCTCTAAAAAAGGAAAGAAGAAGAAGGTATAGAAAAATCGTGCCATCGATTCTAAGCCAAAGCAGAGCAAAATGTCGAAAGTTGACCAGAGCTAGACAGAATGCTTCTTTTATAAGAAGCTGGGTTATTGAAAAAGAAATTGTTCAACATATATAGCTTCTCTTGATCCAAATAGGCCAAAGAACAAGAGAAATAAGCAATCTGTTGTTTCACAATATACTTATATGATAACTCCTTATAATTTCTTTATTTGTGATACTACTACCTGGGTATTAGATCTCGAAAATCTGATTAATATTTGTAATTCATTGTAAGGACTGCAGGTCAGTAGGAAATTTAGAGATGACGAGTGGTTTCTAAACATTGGAGATGGAAGCCTTGTTCCAGTTCTAACTTTAGAAACTATATAGTTTATTTTCGAGTATAGTAGTGTCATGTTAGATGAGTGTCATTATTGTCTTTTCTGTCTAATGAATGTCATCTTTGTAAGCCTTTTGGCCAAACTTGATTTCAAATTTTTAGTAAGAGATGATTTTTATGATATCATTGTGAATGATACTATAATTATGTGAAGATAATTAAAATATAGCATATATATATTATCATAGCCTGTTGGTGTAATGTACATATCGAACAAATATCCTAAGTTAGATAATATCAGTGATTTTTATTTTTGACATTATAGGTTAGGTCATGTGAATAAGAACAGGATAGACAGATTAATCAAGGAGGATATCCTTGAAATTAATGATTGTGAATTATTACCGATCTATAAATCTAGTCTATTTGGTAAAATGACCTAGCCACCTTTTAAGAAAAAAATAAATGAGTCAGTGATATTCTAGGTCTAATACATAGTGATGTATGTGGGTTCATGAACATAGCTGCCAGAGAAGGATACTATTATTTTATTATATTTACAGATGATCTATCGAGGTATGAGTACGTCTACCTTATGAAGTATAAATCTGAATAATTTAAAATATTCAAATGATTTCATAGTGAAGTAAAAAAATAGACTTAAAAGAGTATTAAAACTCTTTGGTTTGTTCGAGGATATGAATATCTCATCGATGATTTTCTGACATATCTAGAGAAGATTGAAATTTTCTTTTAGTGGATCCCTCCTGGAACATCACAACATAATAAGATGTTTAAAAAGAGGAATTGAATCTTGTTAGATATGATTCGATCTATGATGGAGTTTGCTAATCTGCCAATCTCTTTATGGAGATACGTTCTTGAAACTGCCTGCTATATTCTGAATAAGATTTCGAGCAAGTTTATTGATAAAACTCTATATGAGATATGGACAAGACGTAGGTCGGTGCTCTCGCATCTTCGGATTTGGGGGTGTCTAACTTATGTCAAGCATTTAAAGACAGATAAGTTTGGACCAAAGTCTGATAAATGCTTGTTCGTAGGGTATCCAAAAAAAACTAAAAGGTACTACTTCTACCACACTAAGAAATAAAAGGTTCGTCAGCAACAGGACAGTCTTTTTGGAAAAAAAATTTCTTGAAAAAAGAACTAATGCCAACAAAATTGAGCGTGATAAAGTTCATGAGGTAGAAGAACTGGCACACAGAATTGGATTTGATTGAGAAATCAAATTTGGAGCCTATAGAGGCATCATTAAAGAAATCCGATAAAGTATCACATCAACTAGACATATTCTACGATTTCTTAGTTCAGGATGGTGATCCTATCAAACTAGATGAGAATGATGAGAATTCGATCACTTATATGAAAGCCGTGCAAAAGTTCGACTCCTAAAAGTGGCTTGAGACCATAAAATCTGAGATGGAGTTCATGGAGATCAGTGGTGTGTGGACATTAGTTGATCCATCTAAAGGAATAAAACCTATTTGATGTAAGTGGCTTTTCAAAAGAAAAAGAGGAGCAGACGGAAAGGTGAAGACCTAGAAAGTCCGTCTAGTTGCTAAGGATTACCGTCAATGTTATGGTTTTGACTATGATAAGACGTTCTCACCTTTGGTAATGCTCAAGTCCATCCAGATTATGCTTGTAATAGCAGCACACTTAGATTATGAGATCTGACAAATAGATGTCAGAACCATTTTCCTAAATAGAAAGTTGGAAGAAGAAGTATATATGATACAACCTGAAAGATTTATATCCACAGACGAATCTAAGATATGCAAACTAAATAGGTCCATCTATAGACTGAAGCAGGCATCTAGGAGTTGGAACATACATTTTGATAAGATGATCAAAACATATGACTTCATTAAGAACGAAAAAAAGCCTTGCATCTACAAATGGGCTAATAATTCTGTAATCATCTTCCTTGTATTGTATGTAGATGACATATTGTTAATAGAAAATAATATCCCAACTTTGCAAAGTGTAAAGCTATGGCTCTTATCATAGTTCTTCATGAGGGATTTGGGAGAAGCACTCTACATCCTAGGGATGAAGAATTATAGAGATAGATTTAGAAGGTTGCTTGGATTATCCCATTCCACATACATTGATATCATATTGAAACGATTCAACATAAAAAATTTCAAAAAAGATTATTTGCCGATAGGCCATGGAATTACTCTCTCCAAGAATGATTATCTGACAATCCCTTAGGAGAGAGAGCATGTGAGGAGGATCCCATATACTTCAACAGTGGGGTCTATCATGTCCGCCATGATATATACGAGATCAAATATGGCATATTCACTAGGGATAGTGAGTAGGTATCAGTCTGATTCAAGTGAAAACCATTGCAAGACTGTGAAGATAATCCTTAGGTATTTAAGAAATACTAAGGACCAATAGCTTATCTATGGAGACACTGACTTAAAACTTGTGGGATATACTGATTTTAATTTTCAGTCAATTCATGATGACAGCAGAAGTGTATTAGGCTATGTATTTACCTTGAATGGAGGAGCGATATACTGGAAGAGTTTCAAGCAACATACTATGGTCGATTTTGTGTGCGAAGCAGAATACATTGCTGCAAAGGAGGTGGTGTGATTGCAAAAGTTTATCATAGAGTTTGGAGTTACATCCTTTGTTGATGATCCTGTTCTACTGTATTATGACAGTATTGGAACTATAGCTCAAGTAAAAGAATCAAAGTCACACCAATGCACCAAGCATATTTTGCATCGCTATCATCTTGTACGTGAGATCATGGATCGAGGTAACGTTGAGCTTCAAAAGATCGATGAAAAGGAGAATATAGCCGACTCCTTCGCTAAAGCTCTGAAGATCAAAGAGTTCGATGATCACAAGTGGAAGATGGGTATAAGATACTGTCCTGGTTGGCTTTAGCTCAAGTAGGAGTTATTAGAAAATATATCCTAAAGCTAATCATTTGGACGATTATACTCATTTTGTAATATGTATATAAATTATTAATCAATAAATAAAAGTTATTTTAGCATCATTCATCACAAAGTTATATCTTCCTTGCTAGAACTCTTGTGTTATGATAAAGTCCTTAGAACTATAAAGTAATTGATAAAGGAGGATTTATCGTATAGTTCTTAAATATGTTTACGACCAAATGATACGTCATTAAAGGATAATGATGTTTATCGAGTGAAGATCGTTGTGTGCCATATAGGTTGATTGTCCTCTTAATCAAAGAGTTGGAGATACTGGTATGGCATACAGGTGAGATGTAGGAGTATATCATCACTAAACAAGTGACTCACCTGCTGAGCGCTCTACTGTCAAGAGTAGCTCATGAAGTATATGGGCATAAGCATTTCTCAAATTTGAGATCATCATAGTGACTTACAAGCAACTCACTATACTTTGGTGTCGGACAATCTGCATTTCTAATACAGTGATGAAAGATTACTGGGTACAGTCAAGTACTTGCAAAGTCTGTGTGTGGACCAAGATGGAATTAATTTCTCCAGATTATAGGAGCTGATATATCACTATATTTTAATTTAGTAAAATCTTGATTAGAATAATTCATATGATAGATTTGAAAGGTTGGAATACAATGTAGATGATCTTTCAGGATTGACAGTTTAACCCTAGACCATCCTAGAGCATTCAGAGTTAAAGGGATGAATTATATGGTAACCATATACATAGATTCTTAAATATTATTGTTGGTGCAAAAATCCGCTTGCGCCGGAGAAGCTGGAGTCGGGGAAGCCGCGGTCGCCGCCGGGACCTGCAAGGGAAGTCTAAACCGGAGGTGGGGTTGCTCCGACAAGACCCTCCGACGCTCAAGTCAGTTTTCTGCCTCAACAAGAATGGAGTGCTCGAATGGAGAAATTAGCAGAGTTTTGAGATAAGGAAGAATGAGCTTAAAAATAACGTATCTGGATCTCCCCTTTTTATAGGCGGAGGAGGCAACGGATTGATGGTGACGTTTGTAACCGTCCGGTAGTGGGCCGCCCAGGGTCAGAGGAATTGATTGCGAAAGGTAGTGGGGTAGACCCGTGGCTATTGTCATAGCCTGCCACGTAGGGCTCGTTGTAGGTGGTGGAGCGGCGTCCGTTGCCGCTAGCTGTCAGCGAGTAGTGGGATCGTGCAGCACCTGCCGCAGGGAGCGGAGCAGAATCGTGGCTGTTGATACAGCCTGTCAGAGAGTAATGGGTCCGCCGCAGGGGGTGATGGAGCCGCGTGGAATCCGCTACAGGAAGTGGAACAGGATCATAGTTATTGTGATTTGCCAGGGGATGCGGATCTGTTGATTGAGGCTCGGCAGTGGTCGGAGATTGGCCTTTGAAGGAGTCCGGGAGGAGTTCTCCTTTCGGTTGAGGTCGTGGGTGGGGTCCGGCTCCGGCAGCTGATACTGAGGTCGGAGACTGAGGGTGGAGCCCGGCTCTCGCAGGAGTCCGGGCGGAGCCGTTCTGCTGTCGAGGGAGGAGCCCGACTCCCGTAGGAGTCCGGGCGGAGCCGTTCCGCTGTCGAGGGCGGAGCCCGGCTCCCGTAGGAGTCCGGGCGGAGCCGTTCTGCTGTCGAGGGCGGAGCCCGGCTCCCGTAGGAGTCCGGGCGGAGCCGTTCTGCTGTCGAGGGCAGAGCCCGGCTCCCGTAGGAGTCCGGGCGGAGCCGTTCCGCTGTCGAGGGCGGAGCCCGGCTCCCGTAGGAGTCCGGGCGGAGCCGTTCTGCTGTCGAGGGTGGAGCCCGGCTCCCGTAGGAGTCCGGGCGGAGTCGTTCCGCTGTCGAGGGAGGAGCCCGGCTCTCGCAGGAGTCCGGACGGAGCCGTTCCGCTGTCGAGGGCGGAGCCCGGCTCCCGTAGGAGTCCGGGCGGAGCCGTTCTGCTGTCGAGGGTGGAGCCCGGCTCCCGTAGGAGTCCGGGCGGAGCCGTTCCGCTGTCGAGGGCGGAGCCCGGCTCCCGTAGGAGTCCGAGCGGAGCCGTTCTGCTGTCGAGGGTGGAGCCCGGCTCCCGTAGGAGTCCGGGCGGAGTCGTTCCGCTGTCGAGGGAGGAGCCCGGCTCCCGTAGGAGTCCGGGCGGAGCCGTTCTGTTGTCGAGGGTGGAGCCCGGCTCCCGTAGGAGTCCGGGCGGAGCCGTTCTGCTGTCGAGGGCGGAACCCGGCTCCCGTAGGAGTCCGGGTGGAGCCGTTCCGCTGTCAAGGGTGGAGCCCGGCTCCCGTAGGAGTCCGGGCGGAGCCGTTCTGCTGTCGAGGGCAGAGCCCGGCTCCCGTAGGAGTCCGGGCGGAGCCGTTCCGCTGTCGAGGGAGGAGCCCGGCTCCCGTAGGAGTCCGGGCAGAGCCGTTCTGCTGTCGAGGGAGGAGCCCGGCTCCCATAGGAGTCCGGGCGGAGCCATTCAGCTGTCGAGGGAGGAGCCCGGCTCCTGTAGGAGTCCGGACTGAGCCGTTCCGCTGTCGAGGGTGGAGCCCGGCTCCCGTAGGAGTCCGGGCAGAGCCGTTCTGCTGTCGAGGGCGGAGCCCGGCTCCCGTAGGAGTCCGGGCGGAGCCGTTCTGCTGAGGATTTCGGCTGCGGATATTTTATACCCAACACCAGTCCCCCTACTTTCGAGTTTGAATTTCAAGCGAAGAAAGTACACAGAGAGAGATGTGCGCAGTCGAAATTGCCCCCTCGATCCCTGCACACTGCCGCCCCCACTTAATGCGCGCACGCCAGAATCCATTTTTCGGTGAAGGCGACTTGAAAAGTCTTTTCGGAACCCCCGCTGAAACGTGATCCCAAGCGTCGCTCTGTGGGAATCTGTGAGCGGTCAACCCTCGATGGCGGTGAAGGGGATAAGCGCGCCACATGGCACACACCAGTTGGCCCAGGAATACCCGCCGCCATAACTGCGCCAGGATCCATCGGCTATTTAAACCCCTCAGTCCCTTCGTGGTTTCATCCTGGCGCTGTTCTTTCATCTGAGGGTCCTGCTTTTCCAGTCCCTATCTCTGTCTCCTTCCCTCACACCATGTCTTCTACTCGAGAGGTTGTTCTTGAGGGAATTTTTAGGGTTTGGAGGAAGGTGAGGAGGAGAATGGCGGCTGGTGAAAATCTCCGTCGTTCTAAAGGGAGCCCAAGGAAGAATTCCTTCAACAACAGGGGTTTAATGACGGGGGTTGTCGGTGAAGTTATTCTGCCCGTGAATCTCGGAGCAGCAAGACGGGGTGATACCGATCAAGAGGGCAGAATAGACGTCATAAGCCATGACGGGATCCTTGACGCCGTCGGGGCCGAGAGACCAGAGGCGGTCGGCGTCGACGGTGGGGCAGTAGAACTTGTTGCGGGGACGGTGGAAGTAACGCATGCCGACCTTGCCGGAGCATCTCGGGTGGCGGCCGTCGTGGTGCATTCGGAGATGAGGCATATCTCTGGTGTCCCAACCGCTCCTGAAGTGGCTACGGTTCTTCTTGAAACAGGTCTTCGCTATTGCCGCCGTTACCTCCACCGCCTCCGGAGATCTACCCACCCCTTTCCCGCTAAGGTTGGGACTTCGGGAACAGAATGAGGCGAGATGGGGCGAGAGCTGTTACACGCACTGGAGAATGTGACTGAGAAGGATAGAGACGGAGTTCGTAGCTCGGAGCGGCCTCCGGTTCATCCTGCTCGAACCGTGCTCGCAGTACTTGCGATGACGTGTATCTTCTTTTTTCCTGACCCACAGGGTCCTGTAACGCGTACTTCTGTTAAATGAAAAAGTGATTTTAGTACCTTGTTTGCATCTTGTGTTAAATAGTTGTCTGTCGAACTTCTTCATTTTCCTTTTCTTCTCTTTGTCTGTGTTACGTCGTTCCAAGGTCGTCGGCGACCTTTTCAGTTCATGTGGGGTCATCATTCGCCGAACTTCTTTTCGGCTTTTATGCCGTTAGGAGATACCCACTTGTCAGGTTTGCTGGGATTTTTCTCCGCTGAGGTCGGGGCTAAGTTCGGCTCCCTTGATAATCCGAACAGAGAAGCCCTCGGAAGTTGGAGTAGTTTGGTCTTCGTAAAAGTCAGGGCAAAGTCTTTCTGTAATCAAAGTCATAAGTAAAGTCCGGCTTCCGTAGAAGTTCGGGCGGAGTTGTCCTGTAGCTGATGTTGGCGGTGGAGCCCGGCTCCCGTGGGAGTCCGGGCGGAGTCTGGGTGAAGTCTCTTTTTCCTCTCTCTTTTTTTTTTTTTTTTTTGAAACCCGGCTCCCGTAGGAGTCCGGATGAAGTCTTCTTTGGCGTAGGGACCCGGCTCCCGTAGGAGTCCGGGTGAAGTCTTTCTGGCGGTGGGACCCGGCTCCCGTAGGAGTCCGGGCGAAGTCTTTTTGGTGGCGGAACCTGGCTCCCCTAGGAGTCCGGGCGAAGTCTTTTTTGCGGCGAAACCCGGCTCCCGTGGGAGTCTGGGCAGAGTTTTCTTGGCGGCGGAACTCGGCTCCCGTAGGAGTCCGGGTGAAGTCTTTTTTGCGGCGGAACCCGGCTCCCGTGGGAGTCCGGGTGAAGTCTTTTTTGCGGTGAAACCCGACTCCCGTGGGAGTCCGGGCAGAGTTTTCTTGGCGGCGGAACTCGACTCCCGTAGGAGTTCGGGCGAAATCTTTTTTGCGGCGGAACCCGGCTCCCGTGGGAGTCCGGGCCTTCCACTTTGCTCATGTCAGGATGAGGTTCTCCTCCTGTTCCTGACAGGGCTGTGGGGGTACATTAGGGCGTTGCGAGGCCTCTCCCCCCATCCGGTCTAAAAGAACCGGGCCTTCGACTTTGCTCAAGTTAGGGCGAGGTTCTCCTCCTGTCCCTAACAGGGCTGTGGGGGCACATATGGGCGTTGCAAGGCCTCTCCCCCCATCCGGTCTAAAAGAACCGGGCCTTCGACTTTGCTCAAGTTAGGGCGAGGTTCTCCTCCTGTCCCTAACAGGGCTGTGGGGGCACATATGGGCATTGCAAGGCCTCTCCCCCCATCCGGTCTAAAAGAACCGGGCCTTCGACTTTGCTCAAGTTAGGGCGAGGTTCTCCTCCTGTCCCTAACAGGGCTGTGGGGGCACATATGGGCGTTGCAAGGCCTCTCCCCCCATCCGGTCTAAAAGAACCGGGCCTTCGACTTTGCTCAAGTTAGGGCGAGGTTCTCCTCCTGTCCCTAACAGGGCTGTGGGGGCACATATGGGCGTTGCAAGGCCTCTCCCCCCATCCGGTCTAAAAGAACCGGGCCTTCAACTTTTATAAGGTTGCCCTCTCGTTTTTGATACCGTCTGCTTGAATTGTCCCAAGACAAATGGGCACGCATTTTTTGATTAGGATGAAATCACTGGTAATACATCCGTAAGTTTTCTGAGCTCCACGGTCGCGGGAGGTCGGCTCCCCCGAGTTCCTTAAGATAATAAGTTCCAGGTCGGACTACTTCTTTGACCTCATAAGGTTCCTCCCAGTTTGGGGCAAGCTTCCCCTGGCCCTGTGGTTGTGAGACAGCAGCTCGTCGGAGCACTAGATCCCCTGCTTTGAATGCCTTGTTCTTGACTCGGGCGTTGTAATATCGAGCAACTTTCTGTCTGTAGGCTGCCATTCGAACCTGAGCAATCTCCCGCCTTTCTTCCAGTAGGTCGAGGTTGGCTCTGAGACTTTGCACGTTTTGGGGTTCGTCGAATGCCACGACTCGTGCCGATGGGAGTTTAAGCTCGATCGGGATGACGACTTCCGTACCAAAGGCTAAAGCAAAGGGAGTCTCTCCTGTAGGCAACCTCTGGGTGGTCCGATAAGCCCATAGCACATGATAAAGTTCGTCCGCCCAAGTTTCTTTTGCTTTTTCGAGCCTGGTCTTAATCCCCTGCAAAAGGGTTCTGTTTGTTACCTCAGCTTCGCCGTTCGCCTGGGGATGGGCCACTGATGTGAATTTGTGGGAGATGTTTAGGTCTTCACAGAATTCAGCAAATCTGGCTCCCGCGAATTGCCGTCCATTATCGGTGATCAGGGTTCTAGGCAAACCGAACCTGCATACGATTGATTTCCAGATGAAATCCTGCACTTTCGCCTCTGTGATTTTTGCTAGTGGCTCGGCCTCGACCCATTTGGTGAAGTAGTCGATTGCTACAAGGAGGAATTTTCTTTGACCAAACGTCATGGGAAAGGGGCCAAGAATATCCATCCCCCACTGCGCAAAAGGCCATGGGGCACTCAAGGGTGTAAGCTCGGTAGCAGGTTGTCTCTGGACGTTGGCGTATCTCTGGCATCGATCACACTTTTTGACATATTCGATTGAATCATGATGCATTGTTGGCCAGTAGTACCCTTGGCGGAGTAGCTTGTGGGATAGAGACCTGGCACCCAAGTGGCTTCCGCAAGCTCCCTCATGTACTTCCCATAAAGCGTAGTCAGCTTCTGAGGGTCGGAGGCATCTCAAGAGAGGCAAGGAGTACGATCTTTTGTACAATTTGCCCTCATAAAGGATGTACCGGGAGGCTTGATTTCGGAGTTTTCGGGCTTCTTTCGCGTCCTGGGGGAGAATCCCATCTCTAAGATAGGTTATTAGCGGGTCGACCCAGCTGGGCTCATGGTCGATCTTCATTACGAGTCGCGGTTCTTCCGTACTCGGATGTTTTAAAACTTCAAAGAGGACGCCTTTTGGCAATTCGGCCGGAGCCGATGTCGCCAGTTTGGAGAGAAGATCGGCTCTGGTGTTCTCCGACCTTGAAATTTGCCTGATGTCGAAATTGCCAAAGGCAGGGATGAACTCCTTCACCTTCTCAAGATATTTGGCCATACTGTCCTCCCACATTTCAAAGCTCCCGCTGACTTGCCCCACCACAAGTTGGGAATCGCTGTGCACCCAGAGTTGACCTATTCCGAGCTCCCTGGCGATCCTCAATCCTGCGATCAGAGCTTCATACTCCGCTCCATTGTTTGTTGCGGGAAATTCGAAACGCAGAGCGTACTCCGCAACGACTCCCTCTGGGCTGGTCAAGATCAGGCCTGCACCCGTGCCTGCAATGTTGGAAGATCCATCCACATGGAGGGTCCAAAAGCTATCGGAGGAACTGGCTTCTTCGTCGGGGGAGTTCGGTTGAGTCTTCAGGTCGTCAATTTCGTTTTGCTCAGGTTCGGCCTCCTCGGGGATGGTGCATTCTACTATGAAATCCGCCAACACTTGGGCTTTTATTGTCGGTCTAGGTTTGTAGTTGATGTCAAATTCTGTGAGCTCGATTGCCCATTTCGCCATTCTCCCGGAGATATCAGCTCGGTGTAAAACCGCCTTGATCGGTTGGTCGGTGAGTAACGTCACCGTGTGCCCTTGAAAGTAAGGCCGGAGTCTCCGAGCTGCAATCAACAAGGCGTAGGTTAGTTTTTCTAATTTAGTATACCTGGTCTCGGCGTCCCTCAATACGCGGCTAATGTAGTAGACCGGTCGCTGGACTTTCATTTCCTCTTTAACAAGGACAGCTGCAAGGGCTGTGGGAGAGACTGCCAGGTACAAAAATAATTCCTCCTTGGGCTCGGGCTTCGCCAGCAGCGGGGGCGAGCTAAGGTAGCTTTTTAATTCTTCGAATGCCTGTTGGCATTCAGAGGTCCAGTAGAAGTTCTTCGGCTGCTTGAGGGTTTGAAAGAAGGACAGACATCGTTCGGCCGACTTCGCGACAAAGCGATTAAGAGTCGTGACTCTTCCCGTGAGGCATTGAACCTCCTTGATCGACCTTGGGGCAGTCATATTTTGGATGGCGCGAATTTTCTCCGGATTGGCCTCGATCCCGCGCCCCGACACCATGAAGCCCAGGAACTTTCCTGAGGTTACCCCAAAGGCGCATTCGGTCGGGTTCAGCTTCATTCTATACTTTCGAAGAGCGCCAAAGGTTTCCTCGAGGTCGGTGACATGATTTCCGGAAGACCTGCTTTTCACGAGCATATCGTCCACATAAACCTCCATATTTCGGCCGATCTGCTCCTTGAAGATTTTGTTCACCAGTCGTTGATAGGTTGCGCCCGCGTTCTTGAGGCCGAACGGCATAACCCTGTAGCAGTAAAGGCCGCGATTAGTGATAAAAGCAGTCTTCTCTTCATCTTCCGATGCCATTCTAATCTGGTTATAGCCGGAGAATGCGTCCATAAAAGTGAGAAGCTCATGGCCCGAGGTAGCGTCCATCAGTTGGTCGATCCTGGGAAGGGGGTAGCTGTCCTTTGGGCAAGCCTTATTCAGCTTTTTGAAATCGATACACATCCTCCACTTGCCGTTTGCTTTCTTGACCAAGACAACATTGGAGATCCACTCTGGATAATTGACCTCCTTGATGAATCCGGCCTTGAGAAGTTTATCCACTTCCTCGGCTATTGCCTTCTGCCTCTCCGGGGCATGACTCCGGATTTTTTCTTTTGTTGGCCGATGCTTAGGATCGACCGCCAGATGATGTTCCATGACTTTCGTGTCAATCCCCGGCATATCCGTCGGGACCTATGCGAAAACGTCCGCATTCCTTCGGAGGAAATCCACGAGATGCGTCCGCACCTCCTCCTCCAGATTGGAGCCAATTAACACCACATGCTCCGCATTCCCATCATTCAAAGGAATTGGTATTAGGTCCTCGATCGGACCGCCCCTCTCTTCAGTGAGGTCATCGCGCGCATCCAACCCGTCGATCGGACAGAGGTCCGCTTGATTGCTTCTTTGCAGGGCAATATTGTAGCAGTGCCTGGCCAACGCTTGGTCTCCCCGAACTTCTCCAATCCCCTTGCCAGTGGGGAACTTCAATTTCAAATGGTAGGTTGAAACAACGGCTCTGAGGGCATTGAGGCCGGGTCGGCCAAGAATTGCGTTGTAGGCAGATGGCGCTTTTACCACCAGGAAGTTCACCAGGGCTCGGGACTGCTTTGGATGTTGGCCCGCGGTCACAGTTAGAGTTATCATTCCTTCCGTCGGAACGGCGTCACCAGTAAACCCTATCAAGGGGGAGCAAATCGGCCTTAGATGACCGCCAAGAATGGCCATTCTCGAAAAGGCACTGTAGAATAAGATGTCGGCCGAACTTCCGTTGTCGACGAGAATGCGACGGACGTCATAATTTGCTATGTTCAAGGAAACCACGACCGCGTCGTTATGAGGGAATTGGACTCCCTGGGCGTCTTCTTCAGTGAAGGCTATGGGTTCTTCAACTTTTTGCCGCTTGAGGGGTGTAGCTGATGTGCTGATTGCCTCCTACCGGGATTCCCCCGAGATGACGTTGACGGAATCCGGCGAAGACTGGTCATCCGGCCACCCTTTACCGGCAACCATAGCCGGAGGTAGTTGTGCAGAAACCTCGCGAGAGGGCATCGGATGGGGAAAAGAGGATTGGATGCCGGAAAAGATGACCGGAAGTAGGTCCGTTGAGCGCTCCTTCAAGAACAAGGGTGCTGCGAAGGCACAGGCCCTCCTTCTAGCGCCAATCCTGTTGGTGCAAAAATCCGCTTGCGCCGGAGAAGCTGGAGTCGGGGAAGCCGCGGTCGCCGCCGGGACCTGCAAGGAAAGTCTAAACCGGAGGTGGGGTTGCTCCGGCAAGACCCTCCGACGCTCAAGTCAGTTTTCTGCCTCAACAAGAATGGATTGCTCGAACGGAGAAATTAGCAGAGTTTTGAGATAAGGAAGAATGAGCTTAAAAATAACGTATCTGGATCTCCCCTTTTTATAGGCGGAGGAGGCAACGGATTGATGGCGACGTTTGTAACCGTCCGGTAGTGGGCCGCCCAGGGTCAGAGGAATTGATTGCGAAAGGTAGTGGGGTAGACCCGTGGCTATTGTCATAGCCTGCCACGTAGGGCTCGTTGTAGGTGGTGGAGCGGCGTCCGTTGCCGCTAGCTGTCAGCGAGTAGTGGGATCGTGCAGCACCTACCGCAGGGAGCGGAGCAGAATCGTGGCTGTTGATACAGCCTGTCAGAGAGTAATGGGTCCGCCGCAGGGGGTGATGGAGCCACGCGAAATCCGCTACAGGAAGTGGAACAGGATCATAGTTATTGTGATTTGCCAGGGGACGTGGATCTGTTGATTGAGGCTCGACAGTGGTCGGAGATTGGCCTTTGAAGGAGTCCGGGAGGAGTTCTCCTTTCGGTTGAGGTCGTGGGTGGAGTCCAGCTCCGGCAGCTGATACTGAGGTCGGAGACTGAGGGCGGAGCCCGGCTCTCGCAGGAGTCCGGGCGGAGCCGTTCTGCTGTCGAGGGAGGAGCCCGGCTCCCGTAGGAGTCCGGGCGGAGCCGTTCTGCTGTCGAGGGTGGAGCCCGGCTCCCGTAGGAGTCCGGGCGGAGCCGTTCTGCTGTCGAGGGTGGAGCCCGGCTCCCGTAGGAGTCCGGGCGGAGCCGTTCTGCTGTCGAGGGCGGAGCCCGGCTCCCGTAGGAGTCCGGGCGGAGCCGTTCCGCTGTCGAGGGTGGAGCCCGGCTCCCGTAGGAGTCCGGGCGGAGCCGTTCTGCTGTCGAGGGCTGAGCCCGGCTCCCGTAGGAGTCCGCGCGGAGCCGTTCCGCTGTCGAGGGAGGAGCCCGGCTCCCGTAGGAGTCTGGGCGGAGCCGTTCTGCTGTCGAGGGCGGAGCCCGGCTCCCGTAGGAGTCCGGGCGGAGCCATTCTGCTGTCGAGGGCGGAGCCCGGCTCCCGTAGGAGTCCGGGCGGAGCCGTTCTGCTGTCGAGGGCGGAGCCCGACTCCCGTAGGAGTCCGGGCGGAGCCGTTCCGCTGTCGAGGGTGGAGCCCGGCTCCCGTAGGAGTCCGGGCGGAGCCGTTCTGCTGTCGAGGGTGGAGCCCAGCTCCCGTAGGAGTCCGGGCGGAGCCGTTCCGCTGTCGAGGGAGGAGCCCGGCTCCCGTAGGAGTCCGGGCGGAGCCGTTCCGCTGTCGAGGGAGGAGTCTGGCTCCCGTAGGAGTCCGGGCGGAGCCGTTCAGCTGTCGAGGGAGGAGCCCAGCTCCCGTAGGAGTCCGGGCGGAGCCATTCCGCTGTCGAGGGCGGAGCCCGGCTCCCGTAGGAGTCCGGGCGGAGCCGTTCTGCTGTCGAGGGCGGAGCCCGGCTCCCGTAGGAGTCCGGGCGGAGCCGTTCTGCTGAGGATTTCGGCTGTGGGTATTTTATACCCAACAATTATCTTGTAATTATTCTATCTATCTAGACATCGAAAATCATTGCTAGATGATAACTTTGATTAGTATAGAAAACGGTTCTTGTGCTACCGACTTAGTGTTCGAACCTATAGAGTCACGCACAAAGTCAAGCGACATAGGAAAGAATTGATTTAAGTCTATATATTTAATTTGAAAGTATATGACTTGATTGAATAAATAAATTAATTTGATTGAGTATTAAGTTATGGATCATATGAGATTAAATAGTTGACTGTTTAGCTAGTACTAGACATGAAGTTCAGGTTTAATTTTGAAGATGAACAAAATTTGATCTTTGATCCGAGGAGTCTATGAAAGATTGAATTTAAGTGTTAATTAATTTTAGATTGGATCTAATTTAATTAGACTTAATTGAATTCATAATTTCAAGTTAGACTTGATTCTAAATCCTAAACAATTTGAAATTGATAGTCTTTTCAAAATTGATTCAAATCAAATTTGAATTAGATTCGAATTGATTCATATTTAGATTAGATTCTTAAAGTCCACTTTTACTTAGACTCTCTCTGCTCATGGCCGATTAAGAGGTGTTGGGGTGCTGGTTGTTGCCACCCCACACTTAAGTGTAGGCGTGGGTGCATTAGGGTGCCTAGTTAGGTGCCAATCCTTTCTCCCTTAGGACTCCTTCTTTGATAAGTTATAGATTAATTCAAAATCTATTTGAATTAAAAATTATAATCTTATGGGTTATAAAAAATCATCTATAAATAGGAAGGATCTCTAACTATTATGAGATAACAATTAGATTGTGTGCTAAGATAAGAAAGAGAGAGAGAGGAGGCTGGAGTAGGCGTCACCCTTCCCTTAGTGTGTTCCCCTTTTGGCGTCCCATCTTTTCCTTAGCATGAAGAACCTTTGGGCGTCTCCTCTTGCTGGTGTGAGGCATCACACCAGAGGCTCTCTTCCCTCTCTTGTTGCCTTGCGAAGGTGCTTCAATCAGAGGCTACATCCTGCTTTCCTGTGAAGTTTGATGTGCACACGAAATAGAGGGTTTATAAATTCAGACCTAGCGTGACTTTGGTTCAGAATCTTTGGAGATTTGATCTCTATTTTGCTATGTATTAAGTAAAGATCTAATCTTTATTAAATTATTATACAAAATTTTTGGATGCACTCTGGCTATCCGTCTCATTCTCCTAAAGAAATAGATTTTTTTTCCTTCAGGAGGTTGGTCGGTCGGATGTGATCGGCTGACGACCGTCTTCTAATCAGACTAACCCAGCCATTCGGACGTGCTGTTGACTCATTAGCCTAGTCTATAGGAGTCAGCCACTGAAGAGACATCGATGGTCATGTGTGAGAGTTATCAAGCGATGCTCGGCATATCTTCATCTGCTCAGGATGCTAATTGAATGAATGTCGAGGACTAGTCGGTGATAGAGCGACAGTGATTACGACCCACTGGGGGTTGGTATGGGCCTTAGCAAGCGGGCTTATCAGGTTTGGATATCCTAGGCCCTGGGCTTCTTTATATCATCAGTCTATGTGAAGTTTTTTCCAACACATACCTTCTACTCTCGAGTTCGAATTTTGATCGAACGAAGAGAGTACACCTACTTTCTTAAGCCAAGAATATAAAACGACCCTTTAGTTGTTGAGATGTGCATGACTTTTGAGACAGAAATGAGGCAGCACGACAAAACCATCATTATAAAATTAAATGAGTGTCTTTTCAAAATCTCCTTTTTGAAGCATAGCGTTGATTTGTCCAACTGATGGCAGCGACCAATTGGATAGGAAGGCGCCACGTGTGCCACATGCCGCAGGTTGTTGGTAGGAGATGATTTGATATCTGATGATTATCTTTCCTCGGCTATAAATAGGGGAAAGGCTTATTCTGGCCCCTCCTTTCTCCTTCTCTTTTCTTTGTTCTCTTTGTCAGGGTTGCTACTGCATCAGACTCATTCTCCTTCGATTTTATCTTCGCTATGGTCTTCTCGGAATAAGAAACTCTTCTTTTTGTCTGTGTTGTAGTCCTTTGAAGCTATTTTTGGAGGTGTTTTCTTGCTACTTTATTTCTCTATCCCTTTTCTTTTATTTTTAGGTGGGTTTTCCTTGGTATCTCTTCCTTGCCCATCTGTCTTTCCTTTCTTTCTTTCCTTTTCTAGACTATCTTTTAGCCTTTTCATTTGGAGATGGCTGAACAAAGTGAGGTCAGGCCCAGTGCCCATGGTTCTGTACTAGATCCGAATGACTTGAGCCAGATACGGATTTGGTATAGAGTTCCTCCAAATTTCAAACTATAACTCCCCAGTGCTGGTGATCGAGTAAATAATCCATCTTTCGGTCGGCTCAATGTGTATGAGGAAGTGCTCTGAGTAGGCTTAAGGTTTCCTATTCCTCCACTTATCCTTGACATCTTTCGTTTCTATGGTCTTGCTCTTTGT
Organism: Elaeis guineensis; assembly: GCF_000442705.2. Classification (NCBI taxonomy): domain Eukaryota; kingdom Viridiplantae; phylum Streptophyta; class Magnoliopsida; order Arecales; family Arecaceae; genus Elaeis; species Elaeis guineensis. Next base: position 33,843,453 of record NC_025993.2, read on the forward strand.
GTGGTTGTCCCGAACTCCTTTAGATTTGTTGTAGATTTTTTGGTTATTTGTGTTATGGCCAATGTTCAGCCATCTATCTCTCTCTTCCATTCTTTCTTTACCATCAAGAGACATTCCTATACCCAAGACTAATTGTACGTCTCTTCCCAGAGGGAGATTTCTCCTCTGATAAAGGGTGCTCCTTCATTCATAGGTGGAAGGAGCGATTTTGTTTGTTTCTAGTTCTTCTGTAAATAATTGAAATTTGCTGAGCTTGGGTTGACCAAAGGCTTCAACATTTTAGATCCCAAAATTAGAGATCAAGGAAGAGGATTGTTTTAAGATCCTTAGAAATTTTAAAGCTCCCTTCATCGATGAATTATTATCCGATGAAGCCTTTTATAATGCGAGACTCAGTTGGACCGACCCTAAGGGTGAGTAGCATAGTCATCCATCTTTTCTATTTCTTTTTTTTTTTCATTTTTGATCAAGTTTTGTCGATCTTAGAGATGAGGCCTGAGAATCTTGCCAAAATGAAGTGGAACCTTTTGAGAAAAAGGAAGGCTCCGGTGTTAAAGGGCACTCTTGAGAAACCAGTGGTCCATTGACAAGAGGTTGCGGACGAGTGGGCCTCAATGGTTGAGGCCACTATCATGCTGGCAACTACTGCCCCTCTGGATCCATCTTCGTCGGCTGCGGCCTCCATCTTCACCATTCAGGCACAAGTGTCTCCAACACTTGTGGTTCCTATGTTGACTTCTCCTGCATCCCCCTGTAGAGTTAGGGTTCAGCCATCTGTGGCCGCAGGCCTAAGCAGATTGCCTCCCCCAGATGACTAAGTCGATTTAGATGCTCACCCTTTTTCTATCCCCGAGGATGCAACTTTTGATGACTAGAAGGTTGTCAAGGAGTTGATTGAGAAGACAATGCCCCTAGTGGAGCTAAGGGGAATTAGTGGCATAGACTTTGATGACCTACAATGACACATTGTGATTATCATGCATCAAGTACTTTTCTTAATCTTTTTCTTATTCCTTTGCTCCTTTTCTATTCTTCATCTTTTTTTCTAACATGGCTTTTGCATAGATGCTTCATTTCTTGATCGTTCTTTTGAGCTACATGCGCAAAGCAGCGATGATGAGAAATCTATGCTTAAAGGATGAATCTAACATCGTGGAGATGCACACGCAAACTAAGGCAATCTGGAGGGAGGTTAATAGTTTGAAGGAGTCTCTGAATAAAGCTACTACTGATTTTGCCTTAAAGGGGGGATCCAATATCACAGAGGTCAACAAAAATGTCGAGGATCAGATCACCAAGGCCAAGCAGGAGGCTAAGGGAAGGATTGTTAAGGTTTATCGATCGACCGTGAAGGCTTTTAGGATTTTAGCAGACTTTTAGCGGGAGAAGACTCAGGTGGTGGATAGCTTCAAGGCATCAGAGAAATTTCATGACATCATGGTCGCATTCAGTTAGGAGTCCTTCAATATGGGGCACGAGATCGGATTCGAGGACTGCCGCCATCGAGTTGCCGCTCGGATCCCTGAGACTGACCTCTCCTTCTTGAATGAGGATGAGGGTGAAGAGGAAGCTGGAGGGACACCCACCACCAATATGTCAACTCTAAGGATAATTCCTCCAACTGAAGCACCCTCAGGCCCGTCAAGAGTTGTACCAAGCTCCTTCAATTTTCAAGATGAGATCGGAGGATGAGATGCCTTGTACTTTTTTTTTCTTTTTCTTCTGTAGAAAAGTTGTTGTTAGTGAAATGAAGTTTTGTACCTTTTTAAATTTACACGATCCTTCTTTTATTTGTTCAGTCATGTCAACGTATCCTCGACGATTACGTCCCTTTTATTTCTGTCACCGAGCCCTTACCAATGGCTTCTGGTGTAATGATTAAGTCCTGCATAAGTGACTTAGAGATGAGGGTCAAAAAATTAAACAAGAATGCTGCTGTCCGAAAGGAGCTGTTGAAGACCAAGAAAGTACTTGATGAGGCTTCGATGGAAATCGATCGATTGAGGTTGACCATTTATGAAAATAACAAGATGCATTCCATGAAGAAGGCTCGGCTGGCCACTGAATCCATAAAGCTATCGAGACTCATCGAGAAAGCTACCTAAGGTGCTGCTGCCAAACAGCTTCACCTTCACAGTCAGCTCCGCTAGGCTTAGGGAAGGATTTCAAAATTAGAGTTGTCGGAGGCTGCTGCCAAAGAGGCTAGGTGTTGTTTCGCCAATCATGTGACACAGCTCTAGAAGAACTTTTATGTTGTTTGAGAGAAGATCTTCAAACTTGAACATTCGAGGGATGCGATTATCGAATACAGATCAAGAAAAAGTTGGTCAGTGGTCACGAGGCCCTATGGGTGGTCGAACAGGGACTAGTCGACCCCGCATCTTTGGATGATACGGTTCGATGTATGTTTGATGCGGGTTACATGGTCATTTTTGGATGTGCAGGAATTAGATCAAAGTAGCATTTCCAAGGCTAGATTTTTTTAGCTTCTCGCTTAAAGGCAACACTTAGTCTTCTGCCCCCCAATGTAGGTCTTGGGGGATGGAGATCCACGAGCCCGATCTTGACTGTATGGAGATCTGCGAGATGGTTCCCAATGAAGCTTCGGAGGCTTGGATTGGTTGTGGTTTAGTGTAACAATTTTTGTTGTTGTCAGCTTAGGGTGATGATGTTCCTGTAATTACGATGCAATAATGATCACTCATCTTAGATTGCATTTTCCTCTCTTATTCTGCTATGCTAACTAGTATCATCATCGGATCTCCCTGTTTGGGAGGCTTCATATTCTTGACTAGGAGTCCTTGATATTTTTCTCATTGGACGCTCCGAGCATTAATCATGGGCGGTATTTTGATGTTTCATAATTCTTGATGTATTCCAGGCAAATGTGATTTGATTGGACGATGTTCGTGGAAAATGATGGTTGCTGTTCCTTCCAATGGAATGAACTCTAGGAGGATGCATCAAGCTTATGGGGGTGCACCACGTGGTGGTGTACTGGTCTGTGAAGTGTCATCCGGGTTGACTTCTAAGACTAGAAAAGTGCACCATTTATAGTCTAGAGAACAGCTGCACCATCGAAGCCGACGGTTAGTAGTTAATAGGGGTGCTCATGCCTATAAAAAGGGGCTAATAGCTGGCGAGAACTTCACCCTCCATCTTTTTTCCTATAGTACATGCGAAAACTCCCTATCTCCTTCGTCACCATGATGCCTTCTTAGAAATCTATCGAAGAGTTAGTTAAGGAGAGGAGGGCCACCACCAAGAAGGCCTTTTCATCCAAGAGGGCAAAAAAGGAAGGGTTAGTCCAGTCCTCTTCCTATGGGGTGTCATCTACCCCCAGCTGAGCCAGGTCTCTACTCCCTCTATGAAGCTTGGGAAGAAACTATTGTTGCCTACCAGGGATGAGAGAGCCTCTTTCTCCATCGATCGAGTAAATCTCCCATGTGGTCGATGAGCGCTGCATCGAGGAGTTCAAGACCTTGATAGTGTTTGAGGAAGAGGTCGCTGGTGTCACCGCCACCGCCTTTATCTTCAGATTTGAAGACTGTAAGGCCTACTTATGATGGATGATGCTACAGTTGGACCTCAACTACCTCCTTCCTAGAAACAATGATGAGGAGGTGGGGGCCTTCTCTTTGGATGAGGAGTGAACTCCTCATCCCTTCTTCTTCTTCTCCTCTTTTTTTTTTGAACAGTACTCGAAGCACCATTTTCTTGTAAATATCTTTTAATGAAAGACTAGGTTACTCCTTTTCATGTGTTGTTCGCATACGTCATTATCGATCGATGATTATTTTTTATCAGGCCGATCAAAGGCCATCTCATTTTAAAACCGAATAAAGACCGTCTTATTTTAAAATCGATCAAAAGCTCTTTCAATCAGGCTGATCAAAGACTGTCTCATTTTAAAGTCAATCAAAGGCTTGTTCAATCAGACCGAATAAAGACTGTCTCATTTTAAAATCAATCAAAAGCTCCTTCAGTCAGACCGAATAGAGGCTGTCTTGTTTTAAAGCTGATCAAAAGAGATCGTTTTAAAGCTGATCAAAAGCTCTTTCAATCGAATCGAACAAAGATCATCTCATTTTAAAATCGATCAAAGACTCCTTCAGTCGGATCGAATAAAGGCTATCTCATTTTAAAGCTGATCAAAGGCTCTTTCAATCAAGTCAAATAAACAAAGGCTGTCTGATTTTAAAACTAATCGAAGGTTCCTTCAATCAGACCGAACAAAGACCGTCTCATTTTAAAGCCGAACAAAGGCTCCTTCAATCGGGCCGAACAAAGACCATTTCATTTTAAATTTGATGAAAGGCTCCTTCAGTCGGACCAAACAAAGAACATCTCATTTTAAAACCGATCAAAAGCTCTTTCAATTGGATCGATTAAAGGCCGTTTTATTTTAAAGTTGATCAAAGACTCCTTTAATTGAACTGAATAAAGATCATTTTATTTTAAAGCTAATCAAAGGCTTTTTAAATTAGATTGAATAAAGATCATCTTGTTTTAAAGCTGATCAAATACTCTTTCAATCGAGCCAAACAAAGACTGTCTTATTTTAAAACCGATCAAAGGCTCCTTCAATTATCAGGGGTTGTGGGCTGATGAGCAGATAAGAAATCATTTTTTTTGAAGAGTAAAGGTCTTATTAGTATTGTATGATACATTACTGATAATATACTCAGAGATTTTTTGAATTTCATTGTCGGGAGAGTAGGGTTCCATCTAGTTGCTTCAACCGATAGGTTTCTGACTTGATGATTTTATCTATCTGGTATGGACCCTCTCAGTTTGGGCCTAGCTTACCGCATTCACTAGGTTGAAAAATTTTTGCTTTGTGTGAAACTAGATCGCCGACCTTAAAGGTCTTGCTCCGAACCCTGGAGTTGTAGTATCGAGCGACCTTATACTGATAAGTCACCATCCGTATATGCGCTCTTTCTTGAGCTTCCTCAAGTAAATCTAGGTCAGTACGTAGCCTTTTCGAGTTGGTCTGCTCATCGTAGTTCTTAACCCATGTTGATGGTGCCTCAATCATGATAGAGATCACTGCTTCTATCCCAAAGGCCAAACTGAAAGGGGTTTCTCCTATTGGAACTCTTAGCTTTGTCTGGTACGTTTGAAGCACATGGTGGAGTTCATCGACCCAAAGTTCTTTGGCTTTATCCAACCTTATCTTCAAAGCCCATAAAATAGTCTAATTTATTACCTCAAATTCACTGCTGACTTGAGGGTGAGCTACGAAGTAAGGAGATATGAGATTCCATGCTCTTCACAAAATTCTTCAAACTTAGCTCTTGTGAACTGATGTCCGTTGTCGGTGATCAGTATTCAAGATAGACCGAGCCTGCATATGATTGATTTTCAGATAGAATTCATCATCCTTGCTTCCGTGATGCGGGCCAATGATTCAGCTTCTATCCACTTAGTAAAGTAGTCCACGTGACGAGCAGAAACTTGTATTGACCTGAGGCCAGTGAAAAGGGATCGAGGATGTCCATCCCCCAGTATGCAAAATGTCAGGGGGCACAAATGGGGGTGATTAGTATTGTGAGTAGTCATTGTATGTTGGAGTTTCTTTGGCACTTATCACATCGTATCACATAGTTCTGGAAATCCTTTTGCATAGTCGGCCAATCATAGCTCTGCTGAAGGAGCTTGTAAGTTAGTACTCTCTTTTCAATATAACTCCCACAAATGCCTTCATGCACCTCTCTAAGTGTGTAGTCAGCTTCAGATGGTCGTAGGTATTTGAGGAGAGGCAGTGAATAGGACCTCATGTACAGCTTTCCTTCATGAAAAAGATATCTGATCCACTGATATTTTATCTTCTGTGCCTCCTTTCGATTCGCAGATAGCGCTCTATCTTTAAGATAGCTGACTAATGGGTCAACTTAGGAGGGTTCCTTATCCATTTGCATGACGGTCATCGGGTCTTTAATGCTTGATCGGCCCATCAATTCAAAAAAAGCTTTCTTAGGCAACTCAGGTGGCATCGACATCATCAGCTTAGACAACAAGTCAGCCCTAGATTTCTCCAACCTGGATATTTGGTGGATTTCAAATTTGTTAAATATGGACACTATGTCTCTGATCTTCTAGAGGTATTTTACCATGTTCTCCCCTCGGGCCTCATAATTGTCCTGAATATGTCTGATGGCCAGCTGAAAGTCACGACAAGTCTTCAGATTTTGTATCCCCAGTTCTCTTGCTATTTGGAGCCCTATGGTCAAGGCTTCATATTCAGCCTCATTATTTATTACTGAAAACTCGAAGCGCAAGGCATACTCGACTATTATCCCTTTTAGATTTGAAAGAATCAGTCTTGCTCTGGATCTTATGGAGTTGTATGAGCCATCCACGTACATCACCTAAGAGTCGATACAAGTTTTTGAAGGGTCCTCATCAGTCGGGACATGTGGCTCGGCTTCTTCCTACATAGCTAGCTCATCTGGAATGGTGCATTCGACCATAAAGTCGGTCAAGACCTGAGTTTCAATGGATGGTTGAGGTCAGTATCGAATGTCAAATTTAGAAAGCTCAATCGTCCATTTCGCAATCTGTTCGGACGTGTCTGGCCGATGGAGGATGCTCTTTATAGGTTGGTTCATTAGGAGAATGATGGTGCAAGCTTGGAAGTAAGATTGAAGCTTTTGAGTTGCAATAAGGAGAGCATAAGCCAATTTCTCCAACTTTGAGTATCGGGTCTCCGCATCCCTTTGGGTTTGATTGATGTAGTAGATCAGCTTTTAGATTTTGCTCCATTCTTACACCAGCACGATTGGAAAATGTGTCCTAAAGCCAATCATCGAGGTTATAGATGATTATGCTCCATATAAGTATATGAATTATAAAATGATAAATGTTATCTGGTAGATTCATCATAAGGAATATATCTTCTAAAATAGAACTCAAATGTTATGATGAAGCCCTTAGAACTACTTTCTAAATGATAAAGAAGGATTTATCATGTGGTTCTTAAATTCTGCTCATGACCAAATGATATAATTATCACAAAGATGATAATTGTATCAAGTATAGGTCGTTGTATGCCATATTAGTTGGTTGTTCTCTTAACCAAGACATGTGGTGACACGGATATGGCATACGGATGATATGTAGGAGTATATTTCACTGAGTGTGACCACTTTCAGAGCACTCTACTATCAAGGGTTGCTCTGATGGGATATGGGTATATGTGTCCCTCGGATCTGAGACTATCTCGATGACTTGTAAGCAACTCACTGTACTTTGATGGCGGACTATCTAAATTTTTAATTCGATGATGAAAGGTTTCTGGATACAGTCAAGTACTTGTGAAGTCTGAGTGTGAGTTAAGATGAGATTGATCGCTCCAAATAAAATTGGAGATGATACATCATTGTGTTTTAATTCAACAAAATTTTGGCCAAAGTAGTTCTAGTAAGGAGTCACAGGATTTTTGAGATTGAGACACAATATGGATCACTCTTCTTGGGTTGACAGTTTAACTCAAAGTCATCCTTGAGCATCAAGTGTCAAAGGGATGAATTATACGATAACTATATCCACATGGGTTCTAGAATATTGCTGGGTATACATTCGACCTATCCGGACGTCGAGTTTCATTGCTAGATGGTTACATCGATTAGTACAGAAATTATTCTTATGCTACCAACTTAAGTTTGAACCTATGGGGTCACACATATAGAAGTACCTGTCTGATCAAATGACTGATCGATGATTATGAATCATTGAAGAGTTTAATTATCAATTTGATTGATGATTAATCCTTTGTAAAGGTTGCAATAAATTATTTACTAATAATTGATAAATTAAAAAAATAATTAATTAATAATATGATTATTAATTAGCTCAATTTGATTGAGTAATAAGAATTGGATTAGATCTAATTGAATTGGATTCAATTAGATTGGCTTTGGATTGATTGGATGCAGCCCTATTGAATGACAAGGCTTGTTCCAATTGATCTCAGAGATACAAAATCAAATTAATGAGATTAATTTGATATAGGCTTTGATTGGATCAAATCTTATTAGATAATAAACTTGATTGGATCAAGCCCTATTATCAAATAGCTTCTCTGAATCCATCAAGAATCAATCCCTGAATCAATGGGGTTTTAATCTAACTAATTATAAATAATGTTGGAGCCTAATAATTTGGCTAAGATTCAATTAGTTAATTTGTTATAACTAATTTCTAAGTTAGTTAGGATTGGGTCCAAGAATTAGTTAGAATTTGATCAAGATCTTGAATCCTATTTGGAATAGGATTAAACCCAAACCAGCCCATGTGATATTTAATCTCCACACCACAACCCTTTCACCGTGAGAATTCCTCATGCCCCAATAAGGTGTGCCCCCTCTCTTCTCTCTTCCATGAAGAAAAATGTGGCATCCCTCCTCTTGCAGCCACCAAAAAAAAAAAAAAAGGTAAGGGGGGTCCAAGAGTTGGACGCCCCAAACTCCTCACGCCTACCCTCTCTTCTCCTCTTCTTCTTAGAAATTTTTGTGAGGATTTATTATTGATTTTTGGGTATTAAAGAGAGGGTTCTCTGTTAGTTTTACAATAAAAAATTGAAGAAGAAAAGTTCTTCCCAATAGGAGAAAGAGAATGAAGAAGAAAGGTTCTTCTTTCTTATGCACAGCCTTGAAGAAGAAGGAGTTCTCCTTCCAGATTTCTTTATTTTTTTTCAAATAAAAATTAAATTAAATCTAATTTTTAATATAAAATTTTTAAAAAAAATATTAAAAAAATATGATTGGACATTTGAGGCTTCTTGAAGTTTTAAATCAAGGAAGAAGAAGGGCCTTCTTTCTTGTGTGCAGCCTTGAAGAAGAAGGAGTTCTTCTTTTAAATTTTTTTTATTTTTTTTAAAAAATAAAAATTAGATTAGATCTGATTTTTAACATATAAATTGAAAAAAAAATATCAAAAAAAATTTGATTAGGATTTGAGGTTTCTTGAAGTTTTAGATTAAGGAAGAAGATGGATCTTCTTTCTTGTGCGCAGCCTTGAAGAAGAAGGAGTTCTTCTTTCAGATTTTTTTTATTTTTTTAAAATAAAAATTAAATTAAATCTAATTTTTAACATAAAAATTTTAAAAAAAAATATTAAAAAAATTTGTTTGGGTATTTGGGGATCTCTAGAGTTCTGGATTAAGAAGAAAAAAGGAGAAGAAGAGAGAAGAACAGTTCTTCTCTTGGATCTCTCTTTTAAATTTTTTTAGATCTTAAGATTTTATATAATTTTTAGTATGAAAAATCAGATTAGATCTAATTTTTATCATAGAAAATCAGAGAAAAAAATTCATCTTAAGGGCATGAAAGGAAGAGAGAAAGGTTCTTTCTTATGTATGAGAAATTGAGAAGAAAGGGTTCTTCTCTTGATTTCTATTATAGAGATCATGGATCTAGAAAAAAAAGAAAGGGTCTCCTTATTCTTTATTTTCATCATATTTCTCTCAAATCAATCAATGGATGGTGTCTTTGCGAGCTAGCACGCCCGAGGAGATCGATCAGCATGAAAACTTCATGTGGATATCCATTGAGGTCGGATGCATGTGCAGTTGTCAAGCATCATGAAAAATTATCTACCACAGATTTTGGATGTGGTTATCTACTATCCGCACTCAGATATGAAGTTTTATATTCAATTAATATTTAGATATGATCTAAATATAGATTAGATATGTCTTATACTTACTGAATTTTAGATTTCAGATGTGCATACATGTATATTAGTTCATATCATAGATTCTATATGGTGATTTGGATTTGATCTATGCATGCATTATAGATTAAATTATTTAATTTATGAATATTCTATTACAAAATTTTTGAAAATACATGCGTATTACCCACTACACTTTCCTTCAAATGGTATCAGAGCTAGATTCGTTATGACATGAACATATATGCATGTAGAGTTGAAATCTAGATTTAGCAATGCATGAGATGTATTATGATCTGATTTTAGATATGATCTAATATAAAATCAGATCTAATATAATTTAGATTGGATCTAAATTTTTGCATATATGATATATGAATAAGATTAGATGTTCTGAGTAGCAAAGTACTTGGATTGGGTAATCACCAAGTCGTTCGGTCATAGGAGCAAGTAGGGTTACATGATCCTCTCTTCTCATTCAATGGGATGCTCTTCATAGCGTGTAGGGGTACCACTGTGAGGTCCCATGAAGAAGAAAGCAAAAAAAAAATTTATTTTTTTGTAAAATCTTAGATCTTAAAATTCTAGGTGTTGTTGTATGTGATACAAGTTGCGAAGAAACTAGTTACATCTAATCTTGATTCATCAAAATTGCTTTGATTGAAAATCATGAAAAATTAGATTTGATCTAAAAGATTTTATGATTTAATGTAGAAAGTTTATATAAAAAATTATTTCATAACCTTAACCCATGTTGATGCTATATTTAATTAAGAATTAAAAAATATATTTTAGATCTAGAATTATGATTAAAGATCTAATGACATTACATAAAATATGGGATATGGGATAACTCAAATCAGGTCCTTTTAATTGGTTTAGACCTAAGGTTAGAATCAAAGATTTAATGGACTAGAAAGGATAGTCGATCCAATCTAACCAATAGTTGATTTAGATTAGATCAAGGGTACTCAAAAAAAAAAAAATATAATTGATTGAGTCCATATCTTTGATCAAATCAAATGAACTTGGATTGAGGCTCAAAGATTGAGCCTGAGTCATTAGGATGATTAGATCGTTAGGTGACTCGAGTTGACCCATGTTGTTAAAATTAATCAGTATGACTGATTTTGGTGCCCCGAACTGACTTATCTTTAATTCTTCTCATGACTTGATAAAATCAGTGGGAGGATCTACGATATGGCGGTTGGACCCACTAATCACTAATCCTTCTCATGACTTGGTGAAGTCAGTGGGAAGATTATGACTTGTAGGTCGACTGATGTCCTTTAAGATAAATTAATCAAATTTTCTAAATCATTTGGTCCATAAAATGATCTAGTAATGGGGATAACTAGATCATAGCCTCTCATTAAGGTGTGTGATAATGAGTCCAATATTTCAAATAGATATTGGAGGTGCCACACGCCTGGTGTCTATTACGTATTGAAATTATCATCCATTATATGATCACCTTGTTGTACCTTCAGATCAATGCTCAGGTTGGCCGAGCCACACTCAAATTTGGACATCTATTTTATGGGATGTATTTGATATTGTCATGTTAATGGTTGGATCTAATCAGAATCTTCAGTGGAGGTACCACACGCCTGCCGAAGGGATGTCTGAGGCAAAATCTGATTGCTAGAAATTATTTGGAGAAATAATTGGTTGTGAACCTACCCATGGATGTACTAGGATTGATCAAGCCACACTCGAACTTGAATGCAGTCTGTGTGGATTCTAGTACCCACTAAGAAATTAAAGTAATTCCTCGGATTGGAGGTAGAGGCTACTAATTCGTATAAAATAATGGGAGAACCTTTAGACTAAAGTTCAAATCTTTAGGCTTAAAATAATTCATATACCAATAGGTCAATTGTTCTCTTTTTAGAAATTACTGAAAAATAATCGCTCTTTTCACTGCTAGACAGTGAAAATGTTATCAGACCTAACTTCAATAGCTAGTATCAGAAGTTGAATATAGTTTTTGAGTAAATTAATCAAAAAATCTCAAGCTAACTCAAACGGGCTTAAAAAAGAAATCAGCAAATGGTTGCTGGTCAAGATAGTTATATGATAATTCTTTAAAATTTTTCTATTGATAATCCTACTATCGGAGTATAGGATACCAACAATATAAGTCATATTTGCAAATAATTGTAAAAGACTTCAGGATAGTAGAAGGTTTGAAAATGGCAAGAGACTCCTGAATGCAAGACATGGAAGTCTGTTTCAGTCTTAACATTAGGAATCATCGAACTTGTTTTCAACCCTAAAGATGTCATTTTTAAGTGATTGTCATTTTTGTTCAATTTTATTGATAGTGTCAATTAGTATGATTATTGTAATATCATTGTGAATGATATTACAATAATGAGTAGATAATTAAAAATGACATAAACTCAGTACCATAGCCTGTTAGTGTAGTGTACATATCTGACTAGCACCCTAGATTAGATAATGTCACTAAAGCCTGCTTTTGGCATAGTTGATTTAGTCACCTTTTATTGAAAAGGGTGAATGAGGTAGCGATGTTCTGAGTTTAGTACATATTGATACATTTACACTCATGAACATTAATGCTAGAAGATGGCTTACTACTTCATTAAATCTCTGACGACCTATCTTGATATGGGTGCATCTTGCTTATGAAGCACAAATCCAAATCAATTGAAATATTCAAATAATTCTGTAATAAGTTAGAAAAATGAACTGCAAAGAGTATTAGAATTCATCAGTTTGATTGATGAAATGAATACCTTTACATTAAGTTTTGACATGTCTTGGAGAAAATTAGATTCTCTTTTAATGGACCTCTCCTAGGACATCACTATTTAAAAGGATATCTGAAAAGAGAAATTGAATCTTGTTAGACATGGTTCGGTCCACTATGGGGTTTGCTGGTCAGCATGAGGTCATGTTTTAGAGACTATTTGATATGTGCTTGAGAACGTTCCGAGCAAATCGATCACCAAAACTCCATATGAGATATGGACTTGGGTAATTCGATACTCTTTTATCTTAGGATTTGGGGTATCAAATTTGTATGAAATATTCATAAATCGATTAGCTTGGATCTTGATCTAATAAATATTATTTATAGATATTTTTTCTACTTTTCTGATGGACATGAGATGTTCATGAGTCTTAAGATATTTCTTTTGGAAAAAAAATTTCTTGATGAAGAAACTGATGCTATCAAGAGCAAGCTTAGTGAAGCTTGATAGGTAGAAGAACCAACTCTGACACAAATCAATAGAACTGGAGTTGAATAGATCAAATCCAAAACCCAATGTAAAGGCATCCTTGAATAGATATAGTAGAGTACCGTATCAGCCGAACAAATACTTCGATTTCTAGTTCGAGATGGAGATTTGATCTCCCATTCAGATGCAATATAGGAATCTAACATTGAGAAGTGACTTGGAGCTATTAATTCTGAAATGAAGTCCATAAAGATCAATGATGTATGGATATTCATTGGTTCTCCTGAAGGGATAGGACCCATAAGGTGTGAGTGGATTTTAGATGGATAAGAGGTGCAGATGGAAATGTGGAGACCTATTAATTCTATCTAATTGTCAAAGAATTTCATCAAAGTTATAGTGTTGACTATGATGAGATGGTTTTCTTATGGCAATCCTCAAGTCCATTCAGATTAAATCAAGCTTCTCAGAGTTAGAATATATATTTTGAATATATGGCTTTGTTATGAATGAAGCAGAATTCTATATGTACAAATGGGCTAATAGTTCTGTAAAATCATTCTTTGTGCTGTTTGGATGAAATTTTCTAAATTGGGAATGACATCCCTACATTACAGAGAATAAAAGCTTGGTTGTCATCTCTGTTCTCCATAAAGATCTGGAAGGTTATGAGAACCATTCTTAAATATTTATAAAATACTAAAGATCAATGGCTCATTTATGGAGAATCTGATTTAAAATATGTAGAATACTGATTTCAATTTTTAATCAGATGGGAATGATAAAGTTATGTTAGATTGTGTTTTCATCCTAAAAAGATAAGCGATATGCTAGAAAGATTCCATGCAATAGTTAGTAACCAATTTTATTTACGATACGGAGTTCTTTGCATCATTTGATGCTGGTAAAGAAGTTGTTTGGTTATGAAAGTTCATCAACGAGCATAGAGTGGCACCCTCCATTGATGGTCCAGTCTTTTTATATTGACAGCAGTACTAGAATCATAGCTCAAGTTGAAGAATTGATGTTCCATCTAAGAATCAAATATTTTTTGCATTGCAAATCAACTTGTTCGATAAGATCAAAATAAAGTCAATCTTGGAAAGATCGATTGAAAGGAGAACTTGATCGACCCATTGACTAGAGCAATCGGATCTAATGAGTTCGATAATCTGAAGTGAAAGATGAATATTTGATGCCAATTTGATTGGCTTTAGTTCAAGAGAGAGTTGTTGAAAAATATGTCCTAAAGCCAATCATCGAGGTTATAGATGATTGTACTTCATATAAGTATATGAATTATAAAATAATAAATATTATTTGGTAGATTCATCATAAGGAATATATCTTCTAAAATAGAACTCATATGTTATGGTGAAGTCCTTAGAACTACTTCCAAAATGATAAGGGAGGATTTATCATGTGGTTCTTAAATCCTGCTCGCGATCAAATGATACAATAATCACAAGAACGATAATTGTATCGAGTATAGGTCGTTGTATGCTATATTAGTTAGTTGTCCTCTTAACCAAGATGTGTGGTGACACAAGTATGACATACGGATGATATGTAGGAGTACATTTTACTGAGTGTGATCACTTCTAGAGTACTCTGCTGTCAAGAGTTGCTCTGATAGGATATGGGTATATGTGTTCCTCGAACTTGAGACTGTCTCGGTGACTTGCAAGTAACTCACTGTATTTTGATGTCGGACTATCCGAATTTTTAATTCGATGATGGAAGATTTTTGGGTACAGTCAAGTACTTATGAAGTCTGAGTGCGAGTTAAGATGAGATTGACCGCTCTAAGTAAAATTGGAGATAATGCATCATTGTGTTTCAATTCAGCAAAATTTTGATCAAAGTTATCCTAGTGAGGAGTCACAGGATTTTTAAGATTGAGACACAATATGGACCACTCTTCTTGGATTGATAGTTTAACCCAAAGTCATCCTTGAGCATCAAGTGTCAAAAGGATGAATTATACGGTAACTATATTCATATAGATTCTAGAGTGTTGCTGGGCATACATTTGGCCTATCCGGACGTTGAGTTCTATTGCTAGATGGTTACATCGATTAGTACAGAAATTATTCTTGTGCTACCGATTTAGGTTCGAACCTATGGGATCACACACATAGGAGTACCTGTCTGATCAAATGGCTGATCGACGATTATGAATTATTGAAGGATTTAATTATCAATTTGATTGATGATTAATCCTTTACGAATGTTGCAATAAATTATTTACTAATATTGGTAAATTAAAAAAATAATTAATTAATAATATAATTATTAATTGGTTCAATTTGATTGAGTAATGGAGATTAGATTAGATCCCATTGAATTGGATTCAATTAGATTGGCTTTGGATTGATTGGATGCAGCCTTATTGAATGACATGGCTTATTTCAATTGATCTCAGAGATACAAAATCAAATTAATGAAATTAGTTTGATATAGACTTTGATTAGATCAAACTCTATTGAATAATAGACTTGATTGGATCAAGCCCTATTATCAAATAGCTTCCTTGAATCCATCAAGAATCAATCCTTAGATCAATGAGATTTTAATCTAACTAATTACAAATTATGTTGGAGCCTAATAATTGGGCTAGGACTTAATTAGTTAGTTTGTTATAACTAATTCCTAAGTTAGTTAGGATTGGATCCAAGAATTAGTTAGAATTTGATCAAGATCTTGAATCCTATTTAGAATAGGACTAAACTCAAACCAACCCATGTGATATTTAATCTCCACACCACAACCCTTTCACTGTGAGAATTCCTCATGTCCATATAAGGTGCACCTACTCTCTTCTCTCTTTCATGAAGAAAATGGAGGCATCCCTCCTCTTATAGCCACCCAAAAAAAAAAAAGGTAAGGGGGCTTCCAAGAGTTGGACGCCCCAAACTCCTCACGCCTACCCTCTTTTCTCCTCTTCTTCTTAGAAATTTTTATGAGATTTTGTTGCTAGTTTTTGAGTATCAAAGAGAGGGTTCTTTGTTAGTTTTATAATAGAAAATTGGAGAAGAAAAGTTCTTCCCAATGAGAGAAAAAGAAGAAGGTTTTTCTTTCTTGTGCACAGCCTTGAAGAAAAAAGAATTCTTCTTTCAAATTTTTTTTTAATTTTTTTTAAAATAAAAATTAGATTGGATCTAATTTTTAATATAAAAATTTAGATAAAAAATATCAAAAAAATCTGATTGGATATTTGAGGCTTTTTGAAGTTTTAGATCAAGGTAGATGAAGGGTCTTCTTTCTTGTGCGCTGTCTTGAAGAATAAGGAGTTCTTCTTTCAGATTTTTTTATATTTTTTTAAGATAAAAATTAGATTAAATTTAATTTTTAACATATAAATTTAGTAAAAAAATATCAAAAAAAATTTGGTTGGGGTTTGGGACTTCTTGAAGTTTTAGATCAAGGAAGAAGATGGATCTTCTTTCTTGTACGCAGCATTGAAGAAGATGGAGTTCTTTTTTTAATTTTTTTTAAATATTTTTAAGATAAAAATTAGATTAGATTTAATTTTTAATATAAAAATTTGAAAAAAAAATATCAAAAAAATCTGATTGGGCATTTGGGGATCTCTAGAGTTCTAGATTAAGAAGAAAAAGGGAGAAGAAAAGAGAAGAACGGTTCTTCTCTTGGATCCCTCTTTTGAATTTTTTTAGATCTCAAGATTTTATATAATTTTTAGTATAAAAAATTAGATTAGATTTAATTTTCATCATAAAAAATCAGAGAAGAAAAATTCTTTTTAAGGGCATGAAAGGAAGAGATAAATATTCTCTCTTATGCATGAAAAATTGAGAAGAAAGGGTTCTTCTCTTGATCTCTATTATAGAGATTAGATGTATAGATCCAAAAAAAAAAAGAGAGGATCTTCTTATTCTTTATTTCCATCATGTTCCTCTCAAATCAGTCAATGGATGGTGTCTTCTCTAGCTAGCACTCTTGGAGAGATCGATCAGCACGAGGACTTCGTGTGGATATTCGTAGAGGTCGGACGCTTGTGCGACTGTCAAGCATCATGAAAAACTATCTACCATAGATTTTGAATGTGGTGATCTACTATCCACGCTCAGGTATGAAGTTTTGTATTCAATTAATATTTAGATATGTTCTAAATATAGATTAGATATGTCCTGTACTTGCTGAATTTTAGATTTTAGATGTGCATATATGCATATTAGTTCATGTCATAGATCTTGTATGGTGATTTAGATTTGATCTATGTATATATTATAGATTAAATTATTTAATCTATATATATTCTATTATAAAATTTTTGAAAATACATGCACATCACCCACCGCGCTTCCCTTCAAACACTGCACTCATTACGACAAGTGAAACCGCAAGGTGTAAAAATAGTTATTCATTAAGATCAGACTTGCCAAGTGGTGGAGCAGAACCAAGATAGTTTTTGGGATCTGCAAAGGCTTTCTGACACTCCTCGATCCACTAAAAATTCTTTGGTTGCTTCAGAACTTTGAAAAAAGATAGGCATCATTCAGCCAATCTTGAGATAAATTGGTGCAAAGCGGCGATCCTTCTTGTGAGGTGTTGCACCTCTTTGATCATCCTTAGGGGAGCCATCTCCTGCAGAGCCCTGATCTTCTTCGGGTTGGCTTCTATTCCTCAACTAGATACCATAAAGCCTAGAAATTTTTCAAAAGTCACTCTGGAAGCATACTTGACTGGGTTCAGCTTCATCTTGTACTTTCGTAGGATAGCAAAGGCTTCTCCAAGGTCAGCAATATGAGTTCTTACAGTTTTACTTTTGACGAGCATGTCGTCCGCATACACCTCCATATTTCTTCCAATCGATCCTTGAAGATTTCATTTATGAGGCATTGATAAGTTACACTTACATTTTTCAAACCAAAGGACATGACCCTATAACAGAAGAGACCATGGTTAGTGATAAAAAAAGATATTTTCTCCTCAGCTTTAGGTGCCATCTAAATTTGGTTATAATCAAAGAAGGCATCCATGAAGGATAGAAGTTCATGGCCTAAGGTGGCATCAACCAGCTGATCAATTCTTGACAGGAGGTAACTATCCTTTGAGCAAGTCTTATTCAAATTGGTGAAATCGATGTAGATTCATCATTTTCTAGTCACTTTCTTCATGATGACCACATTTGTGGTCCACTCGAATATGTCATCTCCTTGATAAAGTCCATCTGCAGCAGCTTGTCCACCTCCTCAACTATTACCTTTTGTCACTCGGATGTGAAACTCCTCTTCTTTTGCTTGAAAGGATGGTGGTTCGAGCTCACATTCAGCTGGTGCATGATCACCAAGGGATCGATTCCCAGCATGTGTGCTGGTGTCCAGGTGAAGATGTCTGCATTTTCTTGTAAAAAGGAGGTTAGCTAGTCTTTTATTACCTGATCTAGATTTGACCCAATCTGGACCGTGTGCTCTTGGTTTCCATCTACCAAGGAGATTGAAATGAGGTCCTCGACTGGTTCTCCTAGTTCCTCGGCCAGCTCATCGTGGGCATCTAATCCTTCAATCGAGTATGACTCAACAGGCCAAGCTTCTTAAAGAGCGATGTTGTAGTAATGACATGCCAAGTCTTAATCTCCACGAACTTTTTCAACTCCGTGCATCGTTGAAAATTTCATCTTCAGATGGTACGTAGAGATGATGGCTCGGAGTGGATTCAAGTCTGCTCGATCGAGGATGGCATTGTTAGTCAAAGGTGTTCAGACGACCAGGAAGTCAACTTGGACAGTAGACTGGATAGGAAATCAACTAGCTTTCACAAGTAGCATGATGACTCCTTCTACGGAGATGGAATCTCTGATGAATCTAACAAGTGGAGAGTCCATCCTCCCTAGTCGATTGGCAGATATGCCTATCTTTGAGAAGGCATCATAAAGCACACTATGAGAAAGTTGAGATACACTCACGTAAAAGATACATGGGTAAAGGCCTAAAAAATATGGGGATATGCCTACACCCATGTTGGTACATACGTTTGGTTAAATGTGGGTATATCCAGCATGGATGTAGCTTATATCCATATTATTTTTTTTCGTATGTGTATCTTCGCTTTACCCACATAACATCTAACGTAGGTGAGAGTGTATACGTGGGTATAAACCTAATGTGCATCCTCTTTTATCAAACGTGGGTAACTAAATACACATGAATCAGAATTCATAGCAGTTACCAAAGCGTGGGTATAAATGGACCTCTATTATCAATAATAAAACATAGGTATATAATCAATTTTTAGATGTTACTGCCCTGTCTAATTTTAAAATATGAATCACCTATAATAATAAATAAAAATAGAAATAGTGCATTGGTAACTTATTTTAGCATCCTGTAATGCTGAATAATATATGTAGACTATTAGCTTCAAAGAGATGAAACAACTACAAATCAGATAATCCTCACCATTGTATTAAAAAGAATTGAACATACATAGTGGTAGCCTCAAAAAAATTATCTCAACAACTTTTTTAGTTTCATCAAAATCCAAAGAACAAGATCATACACCATCAGATTTTTGAATATAAAAGAAAGTAAACACTAAAACTCAAATATGGAATAAACAAGTTCTAGCTGATCTCCTGTATTTTATATATAATTCTAAGCTCATTTGTACTACATAAAAAAAAAAAGTAAACTTGAATTGATGACATCAAAATATTAACTTTACAAAATCCGAGAGTTTATCAACCTATAAAGCCATCAGCAAGACAATCTCTATCTTTTCTTGGCACCATCTATCAAATCCCCAGCCTGAATTTACAAAAGAAAGAAAATTATATATATATATATATATATATATATATATATATATATATATATATATATATATGTATGTATGTATGTATGTATATATATATATATCATTTTATAGCTTAAGTGACTATTAAAAATATATGTATCTAGACACATACATAATCTTTCTACCAAATAATGTGAGTGTCCACAGTATGTTTCATTAAAACTCGACTTTTGTCCTTTACAAGCAATGGAGCGTCGAGCTCAGTTGCATAAGAAATAGAAACCTCACAAAACATATCTTCCAAATGCTTGCCCATCAACATCTTGTCTTTATCATCAGAAATGAATATTTTTTTTTGCTTATTTCTTTCTGTGAGACATCCAATAAAATAATTTTTTTATCCTGCAAGTACTGATTTCATAAGATCTAATCAGCAAGTCCTGATGATTCACCACTATGACAATATCGAATTATTCTATTAAAATCTTCAAATTCATGAAACTAAATTTGACTGACCATTTTAGATGATTTGGGAATAGGTAGCGTGTTCACTTGAGGGGAGGTTTATTCAGCTCTATCACCATTCTAGAAATAATTGAGAGTTAGCCAATTTTCTATAAAAAATATTAAATTACTAGTGTGGCACAAAGTAATGATATCATATATATCTTTGGGCTATGTTTGGTACTAACTGATGATATGTTGTCTATCTTTGATGAATGGTCATCAGCTTCTTTCATGTTGGCAATATTCTATTAATAAATGAGTACAATTAACTTAAAATAAAAATCAAATGACAACTAGAGCGAATGGTTATCAGCTTCTTGCATGACACTTTCAACAATTTCAAAAAAATCATATGACAATTTTGAAAATAAAGATTGAGTTATCCAATCTCATTCACATGAAAATAAAAAAAAAATTCTACATTTAACTAGAGTACCCACAGAAACCATTGAACCACAAATATTTGCTACTTGGACTTGGAGAGTTCCGACTTGACTTGTTAAGTCATGAACCATTTTACGCAGACTCTCATTTTTCTTTTTCAAGACTTTATTAGTTGCTTTAGGGCCTTGCAGTGAACTGGGAGTTGCTCCTATCCCTAAATAATGAACCATGTCCGATCTTTCTTCACCAAACTGTTTAGAAAATACCTCATCCTCTTCTGCATCTTTAAACATCTCCTGTTGGTTTCCAGTAGATATGTATTAATTACAAGAAATAAATATTACAATAAAAATAAAATAGACCTACAGTTTAATTGACTGATAAAGGATACTTACAACAAGTCCAGCAGCAGCATCATTTATAGGATTACCATCCTTTTTAGTATGAGTCTTAGCCCACATGCGAGGGCGGCTCAATTTTTTTCTGTCCTTTTGAACTGAGTATACAACATAAAAAAGATTAAATGAACACAATAGATATATTCCTCAAAGCAAGCACTTAAAGAAATTTAGATAGGTTTTACCTATAGGTGATTGATTTGTATGAAGCTCCTTGTTCCTGCATAATGGGGGTACTTATACTTCTTCTTGTATTCAATATTGTATTTGTCCTATTCTATCGTTGTTCCATATATACCAAAATTTAAGACCGATCTCAACTATGGCACAAAAAATTAACCTCAACCAATGAAAGATAATAATTTTTATATATCTGCCACTATAGAGTAGATCAACTATCTGTAGCTTCCTTCCATTGAGCCTTTGGGACATTCTTAGGTACTTCACCTTTTTTTTTCTTATTGTTATTATAATTATATGTGAAGTACTTCTTTCTTAAATGGTATTTCATCCCTCTCCATTTTTCTGCCAAAGTCTTCATTACAAAATTATAATGCTCATCTCTCACATAATGCTTCTTCTAAAATAAGAAAAAATAATATTATTAATATATTACAATAATAAGTATCAAACCGTAGATGATATAGAAATCAACATCACCTTTGTGTATTCCCAAAGATCATGTTTAGTAGTCTTAGGTATCTTTCGTCAATCATTCACACTAACCGGCAACTACTCATAGAACTTTATTAGGCTAATCAAAAAGCTCATAAATGATTGCCCACTATCTCCATCTGGATGTCCATACTCATTCCATTTTACATGAATCATCTCATCAGAATCCATCGTATGCACATTTTTCATTTGTGTCTCACCATGATACTTTTTAGGGGGTGGCTCTTCAGGTTGGGACACCTCTCCTTCCTTTGAGGCTGCACCAGTATCATCTTCATGTACAATGCTCTACTCTGCAAACTTCTGCTCCTTAATGACTTGCCTTGCTGCACTCTCTTTTGCACATCCCATAGAAGCTAAACCAGCCACAAAAGAATCCAACTCCACCATTATAAACTAGTGATCATTAAGCTGAAAAAATAAAAATCAATAAGTAAATAAGTTAGGAATGTATATAAAAATTGATAAAGAAGTTAGGGGATTAGAATATACAAAAGAAAGAATCTTGTTTCGAGAGATAGTTATCGAAGCAGCTTGCACAAAATGATACATATAATATGTAACAAAGTATTCACAATCATCCCTATTTGACTGCATTGGTACGTGCCATTAATGAAATATAAACAAAAAGGATAATGGCTATTACTGCTCTATGTTTCTTCTAAATAAATTATTTATTTAAAAAAACGTCACATAACTACCTTTGGGGTTATCAATGACATATTACATATTGCTCTTACATCTTTTGACTTCTTTTCACAGTCATACATGTCCAAAATAAGGCTGCATATAGACATATGCAAATAGTCTAAATATACTAATAGGAATTAACTATGAAAGCCAAAGTTGAAAAATAAAAATCAGATTTATTTGTATATGGTCTTAATTCACATAACTACCTTTGGGGTTATGTTTGAATTAGAAAATTTTTGCAAGAAGTTCATTCATCATTATATTCATATTCATCAATAAACAAGGAGACACCTATATTTATACAAATGGCTATTACTAAAGCTACCATATCATTCTAAACTTGATCTAAACTAAGCACAACTTATGTGCTAGTTACATAAGAAAACTTTAGTGCAGACTCTTCCAATATATTCAGACCACCAACTATATAAGTAAACTATAACCAGTAATTCAAGAAACAGAATATGATAGACTATTTAAAAGACACTATCACATCCTATAAGGCTCAATGAATCAAGCACCAAAAACCCAAACTAAGAGCCAAATCAACAAATCCCAAATAAGGGAGCAAAGTAGGCTTTCTTCAAGGCACCATCAAGCTGACTAGGAAAACACATTAAAAAATACTTGGTCAAAACACTTATATTCTACTAGCAAAGAAGACAGAATCTCCCTCCCTTTCTTCTTCTTTGGCCATCAATAGGGAGCACCCTTCTGTGTCCCTTCTCCCAGGCATGGTGACCGATGGAGGGTCGATGAAGGAAAATTTGGTCAAACTGTAGGAACCTTATCTAGGATTTCAGGGTTGATCTTGAAACTTTTTCAAGATCATACAGCGGAAGACTAAAATAAATCAAAATTTATTTTCTAAAATCAGAAAATCCCTAGATCTAAGATCCTATTACATGATTATTACATAGCATTAAATCAGAAATTAAAATATATAAATATAGCATGAACTACATGTTGATCATATCAACATGTTTCTATACTACATCTAATGTATGTATTAAACAATAGATCAGATCTATTACCTTGCAAGTTAGACGTTCTAACCTTGTTGATCTGGGCTTGAGGATGATGTTACAAGCCGCACACGCATCCAGCCTCTAGGAGTCATCCACACGAGCCCACGAATCTCGATCAGAAGTCCTGATCAGAAGTCCTGCTTCAGGAAATCAGCACAGTATGCTAGTACTGCGCTGATCCTTCTTTGATGGTTGATCAGGTGCCTCCTTCTTCTTGATTTGGACTCTTCCAAAGATAGAAAGTAGAAGGAGGAGTTTCAGATCTGAGACGCTCTCAGAAAACTCAAGATGGAGGGAGGAAAGATATGAAAATAAAAACCCTAGAAGAAGACCCTCTTCTTCTTCACATTTTTCTCTCTAGATATCCAAACTTGCATCTTTTATATCTCCATGACCCAAAGGTATTTCTCTCTGATTTTTGGATGGCACAAAGGTCTCTCAAATCTCTGACTTTTCCTAAACTTTTATGAAGAAACTCGTCTTATATAGAGAGATATGATAGAGTCCTTGTCTAGTTCAAACATCTAGTCAAGGCTTATCCAAACATGGCAAGTTAAGGGACGCCCAACTCTTGAGCACCTCCTTCATATTTTCATGCATGGATCACCAGAAAAGAGTACACAATGTATACCCTAAAAGCCATAAAAATTTTTAAAAAAATTTGGATAAATTCGGTGCAAAATTGAAAGAGTTTTGGATTTCTAAAACTCTATCTCATAGAATTCGAAATCCAAACTTATTCCTTTTAGATTTGATCCAAACCACCTTCCATGTAAGAAAGAAGAGAGGAGACCTTTTGTGAACGTGGGAGAGATCTAAGAGAGGGCTTTTGTCGCACAAAATAAGTGAAAATTGGCGTTGAATAAGAGAGAGGGCGTGGAGAAGGCTTATGTGGCGCAAGGTGGAATCCTAGTCTTACTAGGATTCTGTCTTATGACTTGTTTTAATTTGGTTTTCCAAACCAAATCAAATCAAAATTAGATCAATCCAATTAAAATAGATCTTAACCCAATTAAGAACCTAATTTAATCAGATTAAATTAGATTTAAATCTGATTTAATTTTCTAATCAAATTAGAAATTAGATTGACCCAAGTCCTAGTTGAACTAGGACTAGTTTTTCCTTGCACTTGGCTTATCCAATAAACCAATTGGACTTGATCCAATTAAGCCCAAATCAAATCAAATTAAATTATATTTAATTAGACTTAATCTCAGCCCATTGGCTTAATCAAATTAAGCCAATCAGAAATCGAATTGCTAATAGATCCTCCTGCGACACTTGCACTGGGTTAAATGTCAATCGTATTGATCATTTAACCCTAGAACGATTCTTAATCGTTGATCAACCATCCGATCGGATCATGAACTCTAATGTGTGTGATCTCATAGGTCCGAACCTAAGCCGATAGCACAGGAATAAATTCTTATACCAATCGAAGTGACCATCTAGCAATGGTACCCGACGATCGGATAGGTCGAATGTGTAGAACAACATCCTTAGAACCCATGCGGATATAGTTTTCATATAATTCATCTCCTTGACCAAAATGATCATAGGACACCCCAGAGTTCAACTGTCAACTCTGATCAGGTTGTCCACATTGTATTTCAAAATATCAAATCCATCAGATGGATTACCCTGGCCAAGGTTTTGCTAAATTGAAATACAGCGACTCATTCTTCTCCAACTCTTGGAGTGGTCAATCCCATCTCGATCACACTCTGACTTCGCAAGTACTTGAATGTGCCCAGAAGTCTTTCATCCCTGAATTAGAAATTTAGTTAGTCCAGTACCAAAGCACAGTGAGTTGCTTGCAAGTCACTGAGGCGATCTCAAGTCTAAGGGACACTTATACCTATATCCCATCAGAGACATTCTCGACAGCAGAATGCTCTGGAGTTGGTCACGTTCAATGATGATGTACCCTTACATCTCACCTGTATGCCATACCAGTGTCTCCACACTTCTTGATTAAGAGGACAACCAACCCATATGGCCTACAGTGACCTATGCTCGATAGAAGCTGTCGTCCTTATTAACAGCCTATCATTTGGTCGTGAACAGTTTTAAGGACTAATCGATAAATCCTCTCTTTATCGAATCTAAATAGTCCTAAGGACTTCATCATAACAACGGAGTTCATTAGAAGATGAAAGCTTATGATGAAGATGCCAAATATATTTTATTTATTAACAAATCAATTACAATACTTGGTTGCTCAACTGTCAACAGCTTGACGATTGACTTTTTGGGACACATTTCCCAACAACTCCCACTTGTCCTAAAGCCACTCGGCACAGTATCTAATACCCATCTTCGACTTGTGGTTGTCGAACTCCTTTATCGCCAGGGGTTTAGTGAAGGGGTCGGCCAGGTTCTCCTTTCTGTCGATCTTCTGAAGGTCGACGTCACCTCGATCCACGATCTCTCAGACCAGGTGGAAGCGGTGCAAGATGTGCTTCGTTCGCTGATGTGCTTTGGGTTCCTTCACCTGAGCTATGGCACCAGTGCTGTCATAGTAGAGCAGGATTGGACCATCGAGGGAGGGTGCTACTCCGAGCTTGGTGATGAATTTTCTTGACCACACAGCTTCCTTCGCGGCATCCGATGCTGCGATGTACTCCACTTCACAAACAGAGTCTGCCACAGTATGCTGCTTGGAACTCTTCCAGCAGATGGCTCCACCATTCAGAGTAAAGATATAACCCGACACACTCCTGCTGTCATCATGGTCAGATTGGAAGCTGGAGTCTGTGAACCCCATAAGTTTCAGATCTGACTCGCCATAAACCAACCATTGATCCTTAGTATTTCTCAAATACTTAAGGATGGCTTTAACCACTTTCCAGTGGTTTTCTCCAGGATCAGATTGATATCTACTCACTACTCCTAGTGAGTATGCCACATCTGGTCTTGTACATATCATGGCGTACATGATAGATCCCACGGCTGAAGCATATGGGACTCTACTCATACGCTCTCTCTCTTCAGGAGTTGTCGGACAATCCTTCTTAGAGAGAGAAATTCCTTGGCCTATCGGTAGATAGCCCTTCTTGGAATTCTCCATGCTGAACCTCTTCAGCATAGTGTCTATGTACATGGACTGGGATAACCCAAGCATCCTTTTAGATCTATCCCTATAGATCTTCATCCCTAGGATGTAGGATGCTTCACCCAAGTCCTTCATGGAGAACTGTGATGACAACCAAACTTTTATTCCCTGTAGTGCGGGGATGTCATTTCCGATTAAGAGAATGTCATCCACGTACAAGATAAAGAATACCACAACTGGACCATTTGCCCATTTATAGATGCAGGGCTCTTCTCCATTCTTAATGAAGCCATACATTTTGATCACCTTATCAAAACGCATGTTCCAACTCCGAGAAGATTGCTTCAATCCATAAATGGATCTCTGAAGCTTGCACACCTTGGACTCATCTGTGGATGTAAACCCCTCAGGTTGTATCATATACACCTCTTCGGTCAGCTCTCCATTCAGGAAAGCTGTCTTTACATCCATCTGCCAGATCTCATAATCTAGATGGGCAGCTATTGCAAGCATTATCCAAATAGATTTGAGCATTGCCACAGGAGAAAACGTCTCGTCATAGTCAATACCATAACGTTGACGATACCCCTTGGCTACCAGACGGGCTTTATAGGTCTCCACCTTTCCGTCTGCGCCCCTCTTCCTTTTGAAGACCCATTTACACCCAATGGGTTTAACCCCTTCAGGTGGGTCAACCAATGTCCATACATCATTGACCTTCATGGACTCCATTTCGGATTTCATGGCTTCAAGCCATTTCTCGGAATCAGATCTCTGCATTGCATCCATATAGGTGATCGGATTCTCATTATTCTCATCAAGTTCGATGGGATCACCATCCCGGACCAAGAAACCGTAGTATCTATCCGGTTGACATGATACTTTACCAGATCGCCTTAATGGTGTAGGAACATTGGGCTCCGGATATGATCTAATCATATCAGACTCAGGTTCAGCTATTGGTGTCGGTCCTTCTACCTGTTGAACTTCATCAAGTTCAATCTTAGAGGCAACGGTTCCTTCACCAAGGAACTCCTTTTCTAAAAAGATTGCCTTAAGGCTGACGAACACCTTTTGTT
The DNA here is from genome assembly GCF_000442705.2 of Elaeis guineensis. Classification (NCBI taxonomy): domain Eukaryota; kingdom Viridiplantae; phylum Streptophyta; class Magnoliopsida; order Arecales; family Arecaceae; genus Elaeis; species Elaeis guineensis. The sequence continues at coordinate 33,870,918 of NC_025993.2, forward strand.
CATCAGCATGGTAGAAAAAATATCTTTTTGTCTCTTTGGGGTACCCTATGAATGAGCATTTGTCAGACCTAGGTCCAAGTTTGTTTGTGACTAATCGTTTGATATAGGCCGGGCACCCCCAGACCCTAAGGTGTGAAAGTGCTGGCTTACGTCCCGTCCATATCTCATATGGAGTCTTAATTATAGACTTACTTGAAACCCTATTTAACAAATAACAGGTCGATTCGAGTGCATATCCCCAGAAGGATATCGGCAAGCTAGCAAAACCCATCATGGATCGAACCATGTCTAACAAAGTCCGATTCCTCCTTTCAGACACACCATTCATGCTGTGGTGTTCCTGGAGGAGTCCATTGGGAGAGAATCCCATTCTCTCCTAGATATGTGAGAAATTCACTAGAAAGGTATTCTCCTCTTCGATCAGATTGAAGAGTTTTAATACTCTTTCCAGTTTATTTTTCTACTTCACTTCGGAATCGTTTGAACATTTCAAATGAATCCGACTTATGTTTCATCAGATAGACATATCTATATCGAGATAGGTCATCCGTGAAAGTTATGAAGTAGAAATATCCACCTCTAGCACTGGTGCTCATGGGCCTGCAAACATCAGTATGTACTAGGCCCAAGAGCTCAATAGCTCTCTCATCTTTTTCAGTAAAAGGTGACTTGGTCATTTTACCAAGAAGACAGGACTCACAGGTTAGAAGTGATTCACAATCACTGACTTCGAGGATTCCCTCTTGAGTCAACTTGTTTATTCTGTTCTTGTTTATATGACTTAGCCTACAGTGCCATAAGTAGATATCTGACACATTATCTAATCTAGGGTGCTTGCCAGTAGAACAGACTCTTATCAGGCTTGATCTTTTTGGTCTGGCTTTGCACTGATGTCCTAGCCTGAACTTGCACCTTCTTCACTTTCTTCTTCTTGTTCTTCTTCTCTTTCTTAAAGGGTCGAGAACCAGAAGATGAACCTCCCACTAAGTTCACCGACTCCTTGAGAAGTTGGTGATCCTTCTCAAAGTTCTGAAGCAACCCCAGTAACCCATGGTAGTTTACTTCAGGCTTTGTCATTCTATAATGAGTGAGGAATGGGAGATAAGACTTGGACAGCGAGTTCAGTATTGCATCTTTCCCAAGCTGCTCATGTAAGGGAAAGCCGAGCTTGCTCAATCGTTCCATCAGCTCGATCATATACAATACATGATCAGTGACAGAAGCACCATCCCGCATTTTGGCGTTGAAGATGGCACAACTAGTCTTGTGCCTCTCCACGTCATCGAGTGTGTCAAAGGCATCCTCCAATACTTGAAGCATGTCCTTTGGCTGAGCCGTCTTGAATCTGCGACTGAACTCGTCGCTCATAGCAGCCAGCATGATACAGCGCACCATGGTCTGGTCACTGAGCCACTTCTGGTAAGTGTCTCTGACTGTTCCACGTGCATTGACAGCTGGCTCCTCAGGTGCAGGATCCATTATCACATATAGGATCCGTTCATGCTTCAGGACTATCTTCAACTTTCGGTACCCGCTATCGAAATTGGGTCCCACCAACTTATCATTGTCCAACAATGATCGGAGCGATAGGGAAGTGGCCATATTTGCACAAAGGAGAACCATAACCTAATTAGTAATTGATTCATTAAGCCTAAAGATTTGGACTTTAATCAAAAGGTTTCTTCCACTATTTTATTCGAATTGGTAGCCTCTACCTTCAACTCGAGGAATTACCCTAATTCCTTAGCGGGTACTAGAATCCACTTAGACTGCACACAAGCCCAACTTTGGTTGGTCAACCCATGTACATCTAAGGGTAGGTTCATAACCAATTGTTTCTCTAAACAATTTTTAGTAATTTTAATTTTGCCCCAGAAACCTAATCAGTAGGCTTTGGCCTCCACTGTAAGGATCCAGTTAGGTCCAACCATTAACATGATCATACATGGTGTATCTAACCAATGAATGATTAAGCCCAACTTTGGTTGGCTCACCTAACCACCATTAGAGAGACACTTCCAAGTCATCATATGATGAGTGATAATTCCATTAGTCAACAAGCACCAGGCCTTTGGGTCTGCAATGATTATTGAGTTAATGGACTCATTATCAAACACCTTAATGGGAGGCTATGATTCAGTTATCTCCATAACTTTATCATTTTAAGGACCTAATAATTTTAGAGGATTTAAATAATATAGAGGATGAAGTCAGATGAACCAGCTTATCATGATCCTCCCACTGGCTTCACCAAGTCAGCTTAAGGGAGACCAGGGCTGGTCTAGGAGCACCTAAATCAGTCACACTGATTTACCTAGCTGACATGGGTCAGCTCGAATAGTCAAGTGATCCGATCAAAACATAATTTCACCAAGAGGCCAGGTAAGTTCGATCAGTGGGAGGGTCTGTCAAAGCTTGCCTTAGACACCATCAGAAATGGCTAGGTAAGCGGGCTCCCAATTAAAAACCATCGGTCTGGTTTACCTTAGACACTAACTGGTTTAATTAGTTTCGATTAGATCAACCTAACAATTCGTGCTAGACCGCTTAGCCAAGAATCAAGTTCATTTGGTTCTCGTTAAAGATATGGACTTGACCAACTACAACTATTGTAATTGATCTAGAGAATCCTTGACCTAATCTAAGACAACAATTGATTAGATTTAGTCAATTCTCTAATTAAGTCCATCTTCAATCTAACCATAGGTCTAACCCAATTAATGGACCTAATTTCTGCTAACGCATTAACCCAATGTGTTATGGTTTGTGTCTTATGTTCTTCAATTCACAATCCTAGAACCTATTCAAACAACTTCTTAATTCTTAATTAAGTTTTGGACTGAGGGTTGGGTTTGGCTTTTCAAAAAATAATTTTCATATTTGTAAAATAATTTTACAATATGATTCTACCAACCATATTGCATGTTTGATTCATAATCAAGATGCAAGTAAAATAAACATGAAACTACTTTAGATCTAATCTAAACATGTTCATGTAATTGAAACAATTTCAACTTTAAACAATTTCTTTACATAAAAATTATTAACAAAGAGATTTTATTTCAGATTTAAACATCTTTTAAATCTAATAAATCATAAATTTAATCTAGATCATATCTAACAAATTTATGATTAAAGATAGATCTACACAAACTAGGACAACCTTTGCACTGTAAGGGGTAAACCTTACAGCAGGACAACCTTGCAGTTTGTGATTGATCTAAAATTTTAATTTCAGATTTAATAATCAGATTATAAATTAGATCTAATCTAAAAAATAATCTAAGCCAATGGGGAGGGATCCATTGATCCTTTTGGGGAAAAGCCAAGGCAAAATCGAAGAAAACCTTCGGGAGAACGGTGGTGATTTCTCAAGAAATTGAAGGTGAGGCTCAATGGGACGGTGGGGGTCTTCTTATACAGGAGATTGTAGGCCGAGTTTGGCTCGGATTAGGTCTCCGTCCCTCCCCCAATTTCATTGGACATGGAAGAGAAGGGAGACTCTGATCGGGAGTCTCCTTCCTCCATGTGCCTAATTCCTTTTGGATTTTTTCCCCTCCATCCCTCCCCCAATTTTGTCAGACATGGGAGAGAAGGGAGACCTCGATCGGGAGTCTCGTTCCTAGAATTAGTTTTTTTTTCCTTCACGGTATAGAGGACCCCTTCGTCTTCTTTCTTTCACAGAATAGGTTCTCAAGCTGGTAAGACCCCCCATCCCCACCGACGACCCTTGAGGCTGGAGGGGCAGTCGTCGGCAACCATAACCGGCCTAGTCCAATGGCCGACGGTGGTTGACAGCGGCCAACGGCAAGCAAGATAAAAAAAAGGGTTATTCTCTTGTATATTTTTTTTATGGAAAATTGGATAGGTGTACCTATCGCTGGCTACTCTCCGGGCTCTAATCACCACTCGATGGTGGCTGGTCACCCCTACAAGACAAGAAGTAATGAAGGTTAGGATTAGGGTTTTTTTGTTTGTGAGGAGAAGAAGGAATGATATTTTAGGTGGGAATTTTTTTTTTTTGGTTAAAAAGGAGGGAGATTGAAAACATGGAGGGATACTGTATCAAAACAAAAAAATATGGAGGGTTTCTAAATTAAATTAATAGGTTGGGTTCAATTTTAAACCGATCCAAATATATTAAATCTGATTCAATTTATTCTAATAAGATAATTCGATCAAATCTAATTACCATCTATTGAAACAAGGTGATTTAACAGTAGGAAAGCAATTCATCTCACCTTTAGGGTGACAATGGATCTCTGTGACTTAAAAATCTGATTCAGATTTTAATTAAATTTTTGGATTGGCATTCTACTTATTTTGGATTTAGATCGAACTTGAAATCAAAAAAATATGATTCAAATAAAATTTGCATTTGGATTTGGATCCATTTGGATCCGAGTCCAAAATCTAAAATTTGATCAAAAAATTTTATTTTAATTTTTAAAAAATAAATATAGAATTTTATTGGAAGTCCAAAATTCGATCCGAATCTAATCTAATTTTTTTTATTTAGATCTCACTAGTTTTTTTCGAGTCAGGCTTGGATTCAGGTCTCATCTAGTGTATTCATATTCAGACTCAGATTTGGAGTTTTGACTAGTAAGTTTGGTTCCTGACTTGGATCCTTATAAGATTCGTTTCAAGTGTGACATGTTGCCACCCCTATCCAACCCACTAAAGTCAATTTAACCTTAATTTATTTAATTCACTCCAAATTATTTTAAATTATTTAATATGATCTATTAAACTCAAATTTACTCAATTTGTTATAAATTTATTTTTATTAAGTAGTCTAACTCTAGGATATCCAATTCTAACATATTTTACCAAATTAACTGATTAGTTTATTAGTCGATTTTAGAGTGGGCAAAGCTAATTCATTATTTGATCCTTTTGAAATGTGTCTAAAATGAGATGTATCAAAAATTAAGAGCTTATTAGTCAAACAATAGGTTGAATGTTTCTCAAATCTTTGATCAAAATTGATTATCGATTTCTCCAATCCTATCATTTGGTTGATTTAACCATAGTAAGTATGGCTACATGACACTTTTGCCATTCAATAGAAGCTATAAATAGTACAAATAACATATATATATATATATATATATATATATATATATATATATATATCATATATATAGAAATCAAATAAAAATACTTTCTTATTTTCATTTAATTTTATTTTTACATAAGTTGGATTTTGGAATGGAACACTGATTGGATGGTTTGCATGTGAAGTGAGACATGAATGAGGCCAGTTTGGAATTATCAGCTTGCTATTTGACTTGGAATTTGTTTCTTCTCCACATGATGATGTTTTGTTGAATAAAATTGGTTTGGATTGCATAGGTATAACACTCTAAATCGAGACTATGGTAGCTTAGAAATTTGCATATACATGAGCATTCATATTGGTATGTGGCACAGCATGTCATTCATGATACACTTGAGCATTTATATGTTAATTAGTTAGTAGTAACAAAGCCTAAATGTAGTCATTAATTAAGAAGAAAATGATTGAAGAATGGTTAAGGAATGATTGAGGAATTAGATCAATAATTAGTGGTTGAAATAGGGGTCAAGTCAACTCGGCTCTTAGTGAAGTCGGCTCGACAGTGGAAAATCAGTCAGACAAGATTTAAAATTTTAGATATTTACATTCTAATTTAAAAAGATATATGGGGAATTGACTGAGTAGTTTCACTTCATAAATAAAGGATTAAAAATTCTCTTAGCATCATAACAATAGATCCATAATTAAGTGCCTTTCTATGACGTTGACACTTAGCAAATTAAACCTTAGTTTATTTCCATTCCAAAGCTTAGTCACCAATCTTTTTTGCTGTTGATTTTGTCTTTTAGTTAAAACAAAAATGTTAGAGAAAAAATAGAGCTAGAAAAAAAATTCTCAATCAAAATTCGAAAAAAATTCAGCAAGAAACAGAAGTTTTATTGAAAATTAGTTAGAAAGAGGACAATTGCTGTTGGGAGAAAAGAAACCTGTGGGGATAACAGCAAGGATTCAATCATTTGAGGTAAGAATTTTGATTCATAAACTGAGTTTATACTAAAATTTGAATGATTTCTACCTAATATGAAGTTTAGATGACCTGAACTATGAGGTTTCTGGACTAAAATTCAAAAAGTAAAGAGCTACTATCAATCTTCTTGAAACTGATCTAAATTATTTCAATAAAAGAGGTAGAAATTATGTTAGCTGAACTAAGAATGATTCATAAAGGAAAGATATGGATTGAATTGCTGAAATTTTGAACTTATATTGGGAATTAGCTAATCCTAAATAAAACAAATAGCATAGAACCAAAGTGAAAGATTGGAAAAGCTAGAAACTAAATATATAAAGCAAAGCATGCATTCTCATCTTTATGAACTAGGTAGTATTGTTATTGATAAGGGTATGTCCACTTCTTATAGGTGAGGAAGAGAGTCCAAAGGAGATTTTGGATCAATCAAGCACTATGGTGGTGTAGTAGCTGCCTAGACGTGAGTGAATTCCATCCAACTTTGGCATTTTTATTGTATTTTTGATATGAAAAAAAATTATTTTGAAAAAAAAGTTAGTCTTCTATTATTCTACAGTTGATATACACGTATGCTAGAATGAAAATAGGAAAGATCTTCTTGACAGCTTTTGTATATTACTTATGTACATATATGTGTATATGAATTGGAATGACATGACATTTATGGTTTGAAATATGTTGAAACAGCTGACTAGTATTTGAGTTTTATCGAGCATATTTTCTAATAGACTGTCCATAGGAGTGATCAACCTGTGGATATGCTTGAGTATCAGTCGGTACCTCTTTGCAAAATATTATACCTGTAGGGGCTCAGCAGTATCAGACGCACTGTTCAATTGCCATAGTAGGGGTGCACTGTGGTGAAATTGATGGTAGCCTAGCGGCACCTCCTTACAATCCAGTATGTCTAGTGGAGCTCAGTTTTATTCGACGCACTGTATCGACTGTCCGTAGTAGGGGTGCACTATGTAGTAGTCGGTGGTAGTCCAGCAGTTTTCTATTTCGATAATCAATTGCACTATTTATTCTTATTTAGCATGCAAAGTTTTAAAAGCTTATCAATTGTTTATAATATATGTATCATGAGTATTACAGCCAATCTTCCTATTTTCCCACTGTTCGATGGATTACTCACTCACTAGGACTAGTGTCTCATTATGTGCTTTCTTTTTTTCTTTTCTTTTCTTTTCTTTTGATAGGTTTAAGACATTCTAACTCAACATAGCAATTGCATCTTCAGCACTCATTTTTAGCAGAGATTGGTCATGTCAGCTAGTGGGAGGAGTATTCATTTTGGTCAGATCGGCTTGAGAAAGGGTATCTTTTCCCTTGACCATGCTAGTTAGTGTAAGGAGCTCATTCTGGAGGATTTTTATTTTGGAGTGTTGTACTCCATGGTGGGTTATGTTTTGAGCTGACTTGTATAGGCTAAAAAGAAAGTAGTATTGGAATGTACTATACACTTGATGTAAAGTTATAGATATTAAATGAATGCCTACTGTTGTTCTTCAACTATGTCAAAGGGATTAAGACTTGGCTCTAACTTGAAGTTGTATGATTGTTGAATAATTTGAGTACAATATTTATATTTATTTATAGCAGATTGGATATTTAGATTGGACTGTGGCGGGTTGTAGTAAACGGCCAAAGTTTAATAGTGTCTTGTGAACCGCAATATAAGATACTGTCAAAACTCTGTCCGGATGTCACACTCTTGCCTAGATTAGGGAGGGATGTGACAGTAGGGGTTGATGAAAATTTTTTGGCTTGGGCTTGTCTTTAAAAATATGAAATCAATTTCAAATGTGATGGGGCTGGTGTTTCTTTTTTTCTTTTTTCTTTTTTTTATTTTGGCACTCTTTTCTTGATGCTAGTCACTTTCCGTCAATACTTAGTCTATTTTTTAGCAAATTTGAGTTACCCACATTTATCCATTAGTAGATTTATTTTACTCACATTTAATTATTGAAATATATGTTAAAAATTAATTATAGCATTTTCACATTTGACAAATGTGGGTATATACAATCTTTTTTTTTAGAATTTGATTTTTTACCCACGTATGTACTCTACGTGACCAAAACATATGGGTATATGTGACTTTTCTTGTAGTGACAAGATGTTGGCAGAGCTTTTATTATCAATTAGGATATGTATACATCATAGTTTACAATATTTAAATTTACAACCACCATATCATTATGCGAGAATTGAATTCCTTGGGCATCTTTCTCGATTAAAGTTATCAATTCTCTAGTTCTTCACTTTTTCGCCGCTTCTTCGTCTCCGTTGAGTCCTCTATTGCGATGCCCCCTAGTGATGGTATTTGTTATGCTGATTGGGGGTTGGTCTTCTGCGGTCCTGCCTACTGTGGTTGGTCTACCAATCGATGGGATTTCTGTCATTCTTCTCGCAGCTCCCTCCTCCGTTGAATGATCTGATCGAGATGACCACGCTCGATGAAATCCTCGATCTCATCCTAAAGTTGAATATACTTCTTCGTGTTATGACTGTGGTCTCAATGGTACAGATAGCACTTATTTAGATTTCTCTGACCAGGGTGTGTCCATAGATTTCTTGCCTCTGGGAGCTATCTTCTGATTTTCATCAGCACCTAAGTCTTTGAAGTATTTAGCAGGGTGTAATTATTGCACCTTCTTGGCGGTGAGGCACGCCGATCCCTTTTTTGAGGACTTCTGGGTCAGTGATTCTAAAGAGGGGTCCCATTCCTTGGCTTTCTAGATGAGGATCTGGAGCACTGTCGGATTCTCTCCTCCTGCCTTGGGGAGTGCCCTTATTTTGCTTCCCCCCACGATGGAACTAGTGGGGGTTTCATCTTTGGTGAAGACCTCCTCCATACGGGCATAGTTCTTTGCTCGAACCAGTATATTAGGGTAGTCTCTATTGGATAGGATCTGGTACTACTCATTGCAGTAGGAAGAAAGAAGAGATAAAGTGAGAATACAATCAAGTACGTGGATTAGTCCAAGTATTGAAGGAAAAGCAGGCAGTTCAAAGCATGTATTTTTAAAATTTTTGTAGTAAACATAGTAGATTAAACAATTTAATCTCTTATACATGCTTTAGATTTGATCTAAACTATCTTTCTAAGGATCTATGACATGAAATATTTGCACAAAAAAAATTGATATAAAAGAAAATACTGCATCGATTATATCGATGCCCTAAATTAGATCTAGCCATTAGATCTGATCAGATGAGTTCAGAACTCATTACTTTATCACGGGTCGATGATCGCTGCTGCTGATGAATATGGTACAAGATTTTTCCTGATGTCAAGCAGCCACACAAATCATCTGGACTCTACAAGTAGTCCACTTGAAATCTCAAATAGATCATCCTTCTCGGGAATGGTAGCTCACGTGGAAGGCTCTGAATGACTGATGAAGACTCCTTCCTTCAGATCAATCGGACACCTCCAGATTAGAAGATAGAGCTTATCGAGGAGGAGGTGGTGTGGAAGAAAGAAAACAAGACCCTTTTATGATTTTCTCACACAAAACTAGAGCAATCAGAAATCCTAGAACCCATCCTAGACCTCACACCCAAGAGGAAGAGTTCTTCCTCGATTTCTCATGCATGGATGCCTGCCCCCTCTCAGATTTTTCACACCCCCTCTCTGATGTTCCTTATGCCAAAAATCTCATCTGATGGGGTGGACAAGAACAAGCCTTCTTAAGCTGGCATCCTATGGAAGATAAGGATAATGATTAGGTAGTTTGGTACAAGTTCAAACGTTGGTTATTCCTTATCACCAATTCAAATTAAATTTAAATTAAACTTTGAACTAAACTTTATTTCCATCTTAAGAACTCAAAGAGTGGGCAACAACCATCAGAATTGTGCAAAAAAAAATTCACGCAAATCTCATTTGTGCGTGAGAAGAGGTGGTCGGCGGTAAGGGAAGAGTCCAACTTATTTTGGACTCTAAGTTTAAATCCAAATTCAAATATTTTGAACTTAAAACTTAAACCAACTAAATACTAATCCAAAAGGGATCAGAAGTGGGTGTTAAACATCTTCTGGGTGAGAGAAAATCCAAAAAACCTTTTCTGGCATGAAGAAAGAAATGGCGCAGAGAAAGGTGACGCAAGGGTTGTCCAATTCAAATTCAAATTCTTATCCAATTAAGCTCTTGATTTAATCAAATTAGGTTAGATCCAATTAGATTATCTAATCTAATTAAGTAACAAATAGTCTCGATTAAATTCTAATCAAATTAAAAATTAATCAAGCTCAAATTAGAAATCAAATACCTTTAACGATTAAGTCATCTCATAACCTAATTGGGTCAAACCAACTTGAATCTAATTCAATTAGATTTAATCCAAACCTCAATGCTCAATCAAATTGAGTTAATTAACAATCTAATCACTAATCAATTCTTCTATAATTTATCAATAATTAATAAAATATTTTATTATAATTTTTGTATAAGATTAATCATCAATTGAATTGGCGATTATATCCTAAAATGATTCTCAATCATCAATCAGCCACATGATCAGTTAAAATTTTTTTTTGAGTGTAACCACATAGGTTCAAACCTAAGTCGGTAGTATAGGAATAATCTTTTTATACCAATCAAAGTGACCATCTAGCTATGATATCTGTCGTCCGGATAGATCGAAAGATTGCAAAGCAACATTCAAGAACCTATTGGCATATGGTTACCGTATAATTTATTTCTTTGACCCAAATACTTAAGGTGTCCTAGGGTTTAACTGTCAACCCTAAAAAGGTCATCCACATTGTATTTCAAGTTTTCAAATCCATCTCATGGATTACTTTGATCGAGATTTTACTGAATTGAAACACACTGATGCATTAACTCCTACTTATTCGGAGGGGTTAATTCCATCTTGACTCACACACCGACTTCGCAAATACTTGACTGTATCCAAAAACTTTTTATCACTGAATTAAAAATTCATATAGTCTGGTACCAAAGCACAGTGAGTTGCTTGCAAGTCACCATGGTGATCTCAGGTTGGAGGACCTTTTATACCCATATCCTTCGTGAGCTATTCTTGACAGCAGAGTGCTAGCAGTTGGTCATATTCAGTGAGATGTACCCCTACATCTCACTTGCATGCCATGCCAGTGTCTCTGCACTCATTGGTTAAGAGGACAATCAACCCACATAGTGCTCAATGACCCACACTGGATATAGCTATCGTCCTATTAATAACATATCATTTGATCGTGAACTAGGATTTAAGGACTAAATGATATATCTTCCGATATCGATTCAAATAGTCCTATGGACTTCATCACAAAATAGGAGTTCAAATAAGCTGTACATAGAGTGATAAAAAAATTAAATAATATTTATTAATTTAATAATTTATATTATAATGATAAGCTCAATCATCAATAGGCTGACGCTTGACTTTGGGACACAATTTCCAACAACTTTCACTTGGACTAAAGCCAATCGGTACAGTATTGTATACCCATCTTCGATTTATAATCTTCGAACTCCTTGATACTGAGGACTTTAGTAAATAGATCGATCAGGTTCTCTTTTCCATCGATCTTCGGAAGGTCAACGTCATCTCGATTCACGATCTCTCAGATCAGGTGGTAGTGGTGCAGAATGTGTTTGGTCTGCTGATATGACTTTGGTTCCTTCGCCTGAGCAATGGCGTAGTGCTATCGTAGTACAATAAGATAGGGCCATCGAGGGAGGGTGCCACTTCAAGCTCATCGATGAACTTTCGTAACCACACAGCTTCCTTCGCAGCATCAGATGTCGTGATATATTCCACCTCGTATATAGAGTCGGCCATGGTGTGCTGCATGAAACTCTTCCAATAGACTACTCCCTTATTCAGGATATAAAATATATCCCAACATGCTCTTACTATCATCATAATTTGACTGAAAACTAGAGTCTGTAAATTCTACAAGTTTTAAGTCGAATTTTTCATAGATAAGCCACTAGTCCTTAGTGTTTCTCAAATACTTAAGGATGGTCTTTACAATCTTTCAGTGGTTCTCATCTGGATCGAACTGGTATTTGCTCACTATCCCTAGTGAATATGCCACATCCGGTCATGTACATATCATAACGTATATAATAGATCTCATTATCGAAGTATATAAAATTTTACTCATACGCTCTCTCTCTTGAGTTGTCAGACAATCACTCTTCGAGAGAAAAATTTTTTGACCTATCGAAAAATAGTCTTTCTTAAAATTCTCCATGCTGAACCATTTCAGCACAGTATCAATGAACGTAGATTGGGATAATCTAAGCAACCTTTTAAATCTATCTCTATAGTTCTTCATCTCAAGGATGTAGGATGCTTCTCCCAAGTCCTTCATGGAGAACTATGATTACAGCCAAACTTTTATTCCCTATAATGCAGGGATGTCATTCTCGATTAAGAGAATGTCATCTACATACAAAATAAGAAATACTATTACAGAGTTATTAATCCACCTGTATATGCAGGATTCTTCTCCATTCTTAATGAAGCCATATGTTCTGATCACTTTATCAAAATGTATGTTTCAACTCCTAGATGTCTGCTTAAGTCTGTAAATGGATCTTTGAAGCTTGCACATCTTAGACTCATCTGTAGATATAAAACCTTCAGATTGTATCATATACATCTCTTCTTCTAGCACTCTATTTAGGAAGGCTATTTTCACATCCATCTATCAGATTTCATAGTCCAGATGTGCTGCTATCGCAAGCATGATCCGAATGGACTTGAGCATTGCCATAGGAGAAAATATTTTATTATAGTCAATACCATAATGCTGACGGTAATCTTTGACAACTAGATAGATTTTATCGATTTCCACCTTCCCATCTGTGCCCCTCTTCCTTTTGAAGATCCACTTACACCCTGTGAGTTTTACTCCTTCAGATGGGTCAACTAATGTTCATACATTGTTGACATTCATGGACTCCATTTTGGATTTCATGGTCTCTAGCTATTTATCAAAGTTAGACCTCTACATCGTATCCATGTAGGTGATCGGATCCTCATTATTCTCATCAAGTTCAACTGAATTACCATTTTGGATCAAGAAAGCATAGTATTTCTCCGATTGATGTGGTACTCTATCGGATCTCATTAAAGATGTTTCTATAATAGATTTCGAATTTGATCTAATCAAGTCTGACTCTATGGATTTACTAGATTATGTCGATTCTTCTATCGATCAAACTTTATCAAGTTCAATCTTTGAGATATTAGTTCTTTCTCCAAAAAACTTTTTTTTTAAAAAGACAGCCCTATTATTAACGAACACTTTTTGTTCATCAGTAAGGTCGAAGTAGTACCTCTTGATCTCTTTTGAGTATTCTACAAATAGACACTTATCAGACCTAGGTCCAAACTTATCAGTTTTCAAACATTTGATATAAGCCGGACACCTCCAAACCCTAAGGTGAGAGAGTACTGACTTATGCCCTGTCCATATCTCATGTGGTGTTTTACTTACGGACTTACTTGAAACTTTTTTTAGAATATAACAAGCCGACTCGAGTGCATTTCTCCAAAAAAAAGATCGACAGATTTGCAAAGCCCATCATGGATTGAACTATGTCTAACAAGGTTCGTTTCCTCCTTTCCGATACATCATTATGCTGTAGTGTTTCAGAAGGAGTCCACTGCAAGAGAATCCTATTCTCTTCTAAGTATGTCAAAAATTTATTGGAGAGGTATTCACCTTCTCAGTCAGACCAAAAAATTTTAATGCTCTTTTCAGTTTATTTTTCTACTTTATTATAGAATTGTTTGAACATTTCAAACGATTCAGACTTATATGTTATTAAATAGACGCGCTCATATCTCAATAGGTCATATGTAAACATAATGAAATAATAATACTCACCTCTGGCATTCATGTTTATCGGTCTATATACATCAGTATGTATTAGACCTAGAACTTCACTGGCTTGTTCATCTGTTCCAGTAAAAGGTGACTTGATCAATTTTTCAAGTAAACAGGACTCATAGGTTGGAAGTGATTCACAATCACTGACTTCAAAAATTTTTTCTTGAGTCAATCTGTTTATTCTATTTTTGTTAACATGACCTAACCTACAATGCCAAAGGTAGATATCGGAGACATCACTAATTTTAGAGCATTCGCTAGACGTGTATATTACACTAACAGGTTGTGACAATATATAAATTTCATTATTTAGCTATTCATTCATCACATTAACACCATTCATAATGATATTAAAAATATTTTTTTTATTAAAATTTCATAATCATACATGGTCAAAAGGCCTATAAAAGTAATATTCAATAAAAATAAAAGACAAAAGTGACATTCACTAAGAACAATTATATTAGACTTGAATACAAACTTAATAATCTCTAACGCTAGAATTGGAACTGATCTTCCATCTTCAACATTAAGAAATCTTTTGCCTTCTTCAAATCTCCTACTGACTTGCAGATTCTGCAACGAATTACAAATATTAAAGGAGCTTTCGGTATCTAATATCTAGATAGTAGTATCACCAATTGAGAAACTATAAGGTATTATCATATAATTACCTTATCCAGCAGCAACTTACTTCTTTCTCGGCCTGTTCTGATCCAGAGAGGCAATGTATTGAGGATAGTTCCTCTTTCAGTGCTCTTACTTCTTGCAGAAGAAGTATTTTGCTTGACTCTGGTTGGACTTTGATTTTTTGGTCTGACTGGACTTGGGTGCCCCCGCACTTTGCACTCTTTTCTTATTCTTCTTATTTTTTTTTTCCTTTTTTAAAGGGTCAATACCCAAAAAAAGACTCTCCCACCATATTTACTGACTCGTTATGGAGCTGGTGATCCTTCTTAAAGTTCTGCAGTAATTGCAGCAAGCCATGGTAGTTTACTGCAGGATTTGTCATTCGATAATGAGTAAGAAAGAGAAGGTAGGATTTACACAGAGAGTTCAAAATAGCATCTTTCTCTAACTGCTCAGTCGGAGAAAGTCGAGCTTGCTCAAGTGCTCAATCATCTCGATCATGTATAGTACATGATCAGTGACTGATGTCCCTTCTCTCATTTGAGCATTGAAGATAGCACAACTAGTCTTGTGCCTCTCAACATCATTGAGTGTGCCAAAAGACTCGTTCAATATTTGCAACATATCTTATGGCCGAGCATTGTCAAAGTGACGGCTAAACTCATCATTCATTACTGCCAGCATAATGCAACAAATCGTAGTTTGATTGTTGAGCCACTTCTGATAAGTGTCTCAAATCATACTGTGGACGTTCAAAGCTGGCTCCTCAAGTGTCAGATCTATCAGCATGTATAAAATTTATTTATGCTTCAGGATTTTTTTTAACTTTTGATACCAGCTATCAAAATTTGATCATGTCAATTTATCACTATCTAATAGTGATTGGAGCAACAAAGTTGTAGCTATAACCGTAAAAAGAAAATTAAAACTTAATTTGTATATGAATTGATTAAGCCTAAAGATATGAATTTTAGTCTAAAGATTCTTTCACTATTTTAGTCGAATTGGCAGTCTCTACCTCCAATTCGAAAACTTACATTAATTCCTTAGTAGGTACCAGAATCCTCATAGGCTACACATGGGTCTAAGTGTGGCTTGGCCAACCCCCATGTACCCACGGATAGGTTCTTGACCAATTATTTCATCAAACAATTTCTAGCATTCAATTTTACCCCAGACACCTCTTCAGCAGGCGTGTGGCACCTCTACTGAAAGTTTTAGTTAGGTCCAACCATTAATATGTCAGAATTTAGTACATCTGACAAACGAATGATCGGGCCTAAGTGTGGCTTGGCCAATCTGACCATCATTAGAAAGACACAATTAAATCAACATATTATGAATGATAATTTTGACAGCCAGATGCGCACTAGGTGCGTGGCGCCTCCAATGATCATCTAAACTATTAGATCTAGTATCATCTAACTTAATGAAAGGCTATGATCTAGTTATCACTATAAATATTTTATTTTTAGGGATCTAATAATTTTAGAGGATTTAATTAATTGAATTGAGAGATGAGAAAAGACTTGACCAGCTAATTTTAATTCTCTCACTGACTTCACCAAGTCAGATTAAAGAAGACTAGACATAAGCTGGTCCAGCCAACTAGTTATAAATTCTTCTACTGACTTCATCAAGTCATGAAGGAGACTCAAGATAAGTTGAACTAGGGACACCTAAATCAGTCATATTGATTTTTTAGTTAGCATGGGTCAACCCCAATCATTAAGTGATCTAATCAATATATGATTTATCACGTTGGCTAGGTAAGTAAGATCGGTAGGAGGGATATACCATTAACTCCACATAGACTTAGTTTATACAAGTAGCGTTCTATTAATGACCACCGATTAAAATTGTCATACTTACTTTAGACACCAACTAGTTAGTCAGTTTCAATTTGATCAACTTATAGACTTGGGTTCAACCATGGAGCTACGAATAAGGTCCATCTTAGTCTAATCAAAGATATGAACTCTAACCAACTACAACTATTGAGAATTGATTAAGAGAAGAATTGATCTAATCAAAATTAATTATTAATTAGATTTGATCAATTACTAATATAGTCCATTATTAATAATTTTTAACTCTAGGTCTAACCTAGTTAAATAGACTTGACTCGAGCTAACCCATAAACCTATGAATTATGAAATTAATACCTTAGATCTTTGATTCTCAAATCTAGATCACTTAATTTGTAATTAAATTTTGGGCTAACATGGGTTGGGGTTTGGAGTTTGAAAATAATTTCAAATTTTATAAAATATTTTTACAAACAATAATTATACAATCATCTAAACTCTAATTTTAGATCTAAGATATAGCAAATTAAATCTAAAATAGAGTTTTAAATTTTTTTCATTATTCATCTTCATGAAAAGACCGTACAGCATCCCTATACTCCATAGGAGAATCCCATCGAATGGGAGGAGAGGGCCGTAAAATCCTACTTTCTCCTGTAACCGAATGATTATGGAGATCTATCCAATTAGATTACTATACTACTCAGATTCTAATTTAATTATTTAGATATAATCTAAATAATTAAAATTAGATTAATATCAGATTATATGCAGAAAATTTATGTCATAAGAAACTTATGCTCTTATACCATTGAAGGGAAAGCTAACAGTTCAAAGCATGTATTTTTAAAATTTTTATCGTAAAAATAGTAGATTAAATAATTTAATCTTTTATATATAGTTTAAATCTGATCTAAACTATCTTTTTAAAAATCTATGATATAAAATATTTATACAAAAAAAATTGATATAAAAGAAAATACTGCATCGATCATATTGATGCTTTGAATCAGATCTAGCCATTAAATCTGATTAGACGAGTTTAGAACTCATTATCTTATCATGGGTCAATGATCATCACTGCAGATGAATATGGTATGAGATCCTTCCTGATGTCGACCAGTTGTACAGATCGTCCGGCTTCTACAGGAAATCCACTCAAAGCTCCGAGCAGATCATCCTTCCCGAAAGTGCTAGCTCGTATAGAAGGCTTTGAATGACTGATGAAGACTCCTTCCTTTAGATCACTCGGACACCTCCAAATCAAAAGATGGAGATTATCGAGGAGGAGATGGTGTGAAAGAAAGAAAACAAAACTCTCTTATGATTTTCTCACACAAAACTAGAGCAATCAGAAACCCTAGAACCAACCCTAGACCTCACGCCCAAGAGGAAGAGTTCTTCCTCGATTTCTCATGCACAGATGCCGCCCCCTCTCAAATTTTTTGTGCCCCCTCTCTGATGTTCCTCACACTAAAAATCTTATCTGATGGGGTGCATAAGAACAAGCCTTCTTAAGGTGGCATCCCATGAAAGATAAGGATAATGATTAGGTAGTTTGATTCAAGTTCAAACCTTGGTTGATCCTCATCATTAATTCAAATCAAATTTGAATTGAACTTTGAATCAAACTTTATCCTCATCTTAGAAACTCAAAGAGTGGGTGACAACCATCAGAATGGTGCAAAAAAAAATTCATGCAAAACTCATTTGTGCGTGAGAAGAGGTGGTTGGCGGTAAGGGAAGAGTCCAACTTGTTTTAGACTCTAGGTTTAAATCCGAATTCAAACTTTTTGAACTCCAAACTTAAACCAACCAAAATCTAATCCAAAAGGGATTAGAATTGGGAATTAAACATCTTCTAGGAAAGAGAAAATCTATGCAAAAAATATTTTCTCATGTGAAGAAAGAAATGGCACAGAGAAGGGTGGTGCAAGTGTTGTCCAATTCGAATTCGAATTCAAATTCTTATCCAATTAGGCTTTTAATCTAACCAAATTAGGTTAGATCTAATTAGATTATCTAATCTAATTAGATAACAAATAGTCTTTATTAAATCCTAATCAAATTAAAAATTAATTAAGCTCAAATCAGAAATCGAACACTCTTAGCGATTAGATCATCTCATAATCTAATCGGGTCAAACCAAATTGAATCTAATTCAATTAGATTTAATCCATACCTTTAGCTATTAGATCATCTCACAACCTAATCAGATTAAATCAAATTAATTCTAATTTAATTATATTTAATCCAAACCTAAATGCTCAATCAAATTGAGCTAATTAGCAATCTAATCGCTAATCAATCTTCCTAAAATTCACCAACAATTAGCGAATTAATTTGTTACAATTTTTACACAAGGTTAATAATCAATTGAATTGATGATTATATCTTAGAATGATTCTCAATTATTGATCAGCCACATGATCAGTCATAAACTTCTTTTGAGTATAACCTCATAAGTTCGAACCTAAGCCGATAGTACAGAAACAACCTTCCTATACCAATCAAAGTGACCATCTAGCAATAGTATCTGACATTCGGATAGATCGAAAGATTGCAAAGCAACATTCAAGATCTTATTAGCATATGGTTATCGTATAATTCATCCATTTGATCCAAATGCTCAAGGTGTCTTAGGGTTTAATTGTCAATCCTGAAAAAATCATCCATATTGCATTTTAATTTTTCAAATTTATCTCATAGATTATCCCGATCGAGGTTTTACTGAATTGAAACACATTGATACATTAACTCCTATTTATTCAAAGAGGTCAATTCTATCTCGACTCACACATTGACTTCACAAGTACTTGACGGTATCTAGAAATCTTTCATCATTGAATTAGAAATTCAGATAGTCTGATACCAAAGCACAATGAGTTGCTTGCAAGTCACTGCGATGATCTCAGTTCGGAGGAACACTTATATCCATATCCTTCGTGAGCTACTTTTGACAGTACAATACTTAGTAGTTGGTCACATTCAGTGAGATGTACCCCTACGTCTCACTTGCATGCTATGCCAGTGTCTCCATACTTCTTAGTTAAGAGGATAACCAATCCACATGGCACACAATGACCTATACTTGATATAGCTATCATCCTAATAATAGCATATCATTTGGCCGAGAACTAAGATTTAAGGAATAAACGATATATTCTCCTATATTGATTTAAATAGTCTTAAGGACTTCATCACAAAACAGGAGTTCAAATAAGATGTACATAGAGTGATAAAAAAATTAAATAATATTTATTAATTCAATAATTTATGTATAATTACAATGATAAGCTCATCTGTCAATGGACTGACGATTGATTTTGGGACACAATTCTTAATAAGTGCTACCTCCACGAGGTATACAAGCTTCATTATGAGAAAGAAACAAGTATAAGAGAAGAATATCCACTCTCAACTCTCATACATAAATTTCTCTCAACAAGAAGCACTCACCTTCATAAAAGCTCTCACAAAATTCCTCTAAGGAGACCCTCTCACAGGCTAGCCAGTGCTAGGATCCTCAACGCCTCTGGATGCTTCCTATGATCTAAGCCACTACATCATGCCTTACGGCTGCTCACACGACCATTCGAAGATACTCTCGACTGCTTACACCAAGCTGCTCCTCAGTCGCTATTGTTGATGTCCCACCATAGTGCTCTGCCTGACGCTCTACTCTACCACCAACCCTTTGTCAGTGCTCTGCCTGCATCTGCTCTACCGACTGCACTCTCTAATCTCCACAGGCTGTCAAGCCTTCTTTATAGGCCCCAAAATCTAATATAGATTGAAGATATACTTCTGATCGAACTCCAAAAATACAGCCACTGTCTGATCATGGTTGCGAGCTCTCTTGGCCGCTAGATCGTGCAAACCAGCTTATGTACGCAGCGATATTTAGCCCCTGCACCATCTCTATCCATAGATGGCTCATGAACCATGAGAAACGAGCATGAAATGCCCTGAACCACCACGTCACATCTCATGGTCCACCATGGACCGTGTTATACGATGGGCTTGTGCCCTTGCGCCCGCATTGGGCTGCACCAGCACACACCTGGGCCCAGGCCGCACACCTGGACGAGCCAGCATGCTCGTGTTAGGCCAGCGCCTGCTTGGGCCACACGTCCCACAGGCCTGCATGCTCGTGGGCTAGCCTATGGGCCCCACTGGGTCATGCATTGCAGGCCCCATTGTTCTGCATCATCGAGCTCCTCATGATGTGCTCTTTGAGCTAGGCTTCTCCACATCTGGATTTTAGCTATTGTGAATCAAATTTGAGGTACTAAATTCTAACAATCTCTACCTCGACTCGATATTTGGCCTCAACCTGACTTTCAGAGCTTCTGGATGATCTCGCCCCATGCCTTGGGACAAATGCCTGCTATTCACGGATGGACAAATATGAAAGTTGAGCCAAGCCGCTTGATCCCATCTCCATCCGGCATGATCTGAGACCTGCTCGAAGTAGCCTCTTGGCGATGTTGCTCATTATCTTTTCGAGTCTTCCATCTCATATCCGATCCATCTCCATCTGGAGCTTCACCTCGCACTTGGCTCCCACTGGCATCTTCGATTATAGATGGCTCCTCTTTGCATAAGAGAGCATTGATCAACCCTTCGTGGTTGATCTCCACCTTGAATGTGCCTATCTTCTCCATTTTCTTCAATCTTGATTACCACCACCACAACTTGGACTCTAATACAATCTGGCTTTGATACCAACTTTTGGATAGGATTTAGTACCACTCATTGTAGCAGGAAGAAGGAAGAGATGAAATGAGAATACAATCAAGTACGTAGATCAGCCTAAGTGCCACCTCCACGGGGCATGCAAGCTTTACTATGAGAAAAAATAAGTACAAGAGGAGAATACCAACTCTTAATTCTCATACCTAAATCTCTCTCAACAAGAAGCACTCATCCTCATAAAAACTCTCACAAAATCCCCCAAGGAGACCCTCTCACTGACTTACCAATGCTAAAGTTCTCAATGCCCCTAGACGCTTTCTGTGATCCAAGCCACTACATCATACCTCACGACCACTCGCACGACTATCAGAGATACTCTCAACTAGTCTACCTACTGCTTATGCCATGCCGCTCCTCAGTCGTTTCTATTGATGTCCCACTGCAATGCTCTGCCTAACGCTCTACTCTGCCATTGACCCTCTATCGGTGCTCTGTCTATGTCTGCTCTGTCAGCTGCACTCTCTAATCTCTACGGGCTATCAAGCCTACTTTATAGGCCCCAAAATCTAATACAGATTGAAGATGCACTTCTGATCAAACTCCAAAAATCCAGCCACCATCCGATCATGCGTGCGAACTCTCCTGGCTGCTGGATCGTGCAAACCAACTTCTATACATCGTGATATTTAGCCCTTCACCATGTCAATTCACAGATGGCTCATGAACCATGAGAAATGAGTGTGAAACACCTTGAACCATGTGTGGACTACACGGTTGGTCCACGTGCTACCCGTGGACCGCATCACATCTCGCGGTCCATTGTGGACCGCATTATATGGTGGGCTTGCACCCTCGCGCCTGCGCTGGGCCGTGCCCACACATGCCTGGTCCGGGCCGTGTGCCCATGCTGGTCCATGCGTGCTTGCATGCTTGTGCTGGGCCAGCATGCTGCGGGCCCCACTATTCTATATCTCTGAGCTTCTTGCGATGTGCTCTTCAAGTTAGGCTTCTTTGCATCTGGATTTTAAATGCTGTGGGTCAAATTCGAGATGCCAAATTTTAACAGTCCCAAGAATAGATCTTCTCCAGTGACCTCTTGAGGTCATTCTTCAGGAGTTCGCTCATCATCGCGGACATCGAGATCAATTGGTCTAGATCGTGGACTTCTTGAGTGGCCGCATTGAAGAGGTTGACAAAAGCTCGAATCAGCTCACCCTCCTTCTGCTTTACTGTGTAGGGGTAGTTGGACCACTTCTGTTGGCATCAGCTATTGACGCAATGGTCGATGAAAGATTGGCTCAGCTGCTTGAAAGAATGGATCGAGGTTGGCTTCAAACTAGAATACGAATGTCAAGCTGCCCCCTTTAGAGTTGAGGGGAAGGCTTGGCAAAGGATGGCATCGGTGACTCCATAGAGGAGCATCATTGCCTTGAAGGTCTTAAGGTGATCGACAGGATCGGTAGTCCCATCATAGCTTTCCAATTATGGAGCCTTGAAGTGTTGAGGAAGCGGCTCCTATGTGATCCTCGAATCAAAAGGCGGATCATAATTAAACCCATCGTAAGACGTCGAGGAAGTATTATGGATCGCATCAATCCGCTGATCAATTTTTCAAAGCCATCGCTTGAGCATGGTGTTGGGCGGTACAGGCATCGGAGTGCTGGGGGGATCACCAGGCAGGGGTTGAGTCATGCCCTGATCAGGGACTCAGAGGTTGTCACCTTCTTGATTCTGAAGTTCTAGAGCGGCTTCAGTGGGTTTGTCTCTTCTTTGGACTTTGCGGAGGGGCCCGCAGTTATTCTCACGATGGCGACTATGAAGCCAAATTCGGTGGTGGTGCCATCGAGAGAGGTGCAGGGATAGCCTGATCAGGTTGCAGTGCTATCTATGGAGGTACAGGAATGGTCTGGATCATCTAGATAGTAGCCATCAGATTTTGGACCTACTGAAAGAGTAGGTTGAATTGATTCGCCATAACTAACACCGACTGAGAAGGCGGGGGAGTTTTTGCCACTAGTGGCTATACCCGATTGTTAACCCGACTCTCCGTCGGTCGAGAGGTGGTGGCGTTGGTATGGCGGGATGAAACTCTCTTAGGTGGCATGGTTCTATTGCTCTCGATCTATGCTCCTCTGAATGCATTTAGGGCCCTTCCTCTATCACTAATCTGTTGGTGCAAGATTCCACAAGGCACCAGGACGTTGGAGTAGATGGTGAGGTTGGGTCTCCTGGGATGTGACCTGTAAAAAAGTTCTGACTAGAGGTTGCTCTGGCGGGGACCCTTCGATGTTCAAGTCAAAACTCTTGTTCAATAAATGGAGGAGCGTGAGAGGTAGAGTAATGGCATACATATTTTAGGATCCCCTTTAGGCCTCTTTTTATGGATGGAGGTGGGAGCTTTGTTTGGTACATTGATTGGCACGATCCCATCCGACTAAGGCACAACTTGCATGTTGTGGTGGAACTATCGCTCGACATTCTTAGGATATGACAGTTGTGGTTGCTTTATCAGTTTCACGACAGTTGTCGTCTGGCTGGAGTTGAATTTCAAATTGGTGTGGCAACTTGGTATTGTCGAGGCAAGGACTGAACGGTGATGATTAGGAGTCGGATACCCTATGCTTCTCCCAAATGAGGAAGTCAGGAACTGGAGGCCCGCTCGGTAGAGGGAGGTTGGTCGGTCGGATGTGATCGGCAGATGATAGTCTTCTGATCAGACTGAGCCAACCATTCGAGCATGCTGTCGACCACCGAGAACTTAGTCTATAGTCTTCTCGGTGAACTTAGTCTATAGGAGTCGGCCATCGAGAAGATATCGGCGGTCATGTGTGAGATTTACCGTGTGACAGTCGGCGGATCTTCATCTACTCATAATGCTGATTGAATGAATGTCAAGGACTAGTCAGCGATAGAGGACAGTGATTATGGCCAACTAGGGATCGGTGAGGGTCTTAGCAGGTAGGCTTATTGGGTTTGGATATCCTGGGCCCTAGGCTTCTTCGTATCATCGGCCCATGCGAAGTTTCTCTCAACAGAGATCGAGATCTAGAAGCAACTTGAGGGAGAATATTCTTTCAATATTTGATTTTATCTTAGTATGTTCAGTGGCAGAAAGCATCTTAATTACATCAAATGGTGATCATATCAGCCAATAACTGGTGAATGTGGCAGCAACATCTGTGTTTAGGTCTTCAGCAGTAGCAAATGATGACTGTACCCTAACACAAGTTTCCATCTCCTGTTTAATTGGACATCCAGGATAACCTTTTCAACCAATCGAAACCACAATAGCAATTGTGAACCTAGCTCGGAAGGAAACCACCTTCAAGATAATTAACCATTTAAAGGCTGTATTTTAATCAAAATAAGCCGATTCCTTGCAATGTTAGTAGAGAAAACAAATAAAGTTTCAGGTCAAACTTCCAACCTAAGTGAGACATGGCTAGCATTGATGAACCTGGGTCTTCGTCTTTTGGATTTAACCTTAGAATTAGTGGTTACATATACTGGAATCGTGACCTGCATATCAAACATAAATTACGATTTTTGTGTTCTTATGAAACATAAATTATGATAATTGTTGTTAGATTTTTATCAAACATCTATGCATATCAAACAATACTTTAATAATGCTTTATACATATATATATATGTTAGGAAGCTGGCATTTTTCATACATGCAGGTTTTAAAACAAGAATGCAGTGGAAATAATACAAATTGAAACATTTTTAATCAAAGAAGCATGCACAAGTTCTCATCTACAAAAACACCTAATAAGATTTCCATATAAGAGATGAGATTCAAATCAAAAATTATAAAATAGATATAAAGATCTAATCTTCACCTTGCACGAATAAATCTTCACCATGATTTGATGATCCATGGACGTTCTGAAGGTTTTTTTAAAACCGCACATGCGTCGGACCTCTATAGGAATCTATACGAGGCTGATCCGATCAGAAGATCTCGATCTCATCGGGGTACTTGCTCTCTTGCAAAGATCGCTCCTTAGATGCTGAAAATTTTCTTTCATTTCTCTTCTCAAAAAAACAATAGAGAACTGGAGGAGGAGGAAGATAGGAGAGGAGATGGACATCCGACTCTTGGACGTGGGCTTGTGGAAGGATGAAGGTAAGGGAATGTCCAACTCTTAGACATGGCACATGAGGAAGAGAAGGGGGCGACAAGATGAAGTAGTGCCCCTTTTCTTTTTCTCTCTCTCTCTCTCGTGCCAACAACTCATGCACCACCCTCTTGTGCATTTTCTCTTCTTATCAGATAAGAAGGAGGTGTAGCCAAGCCACACTCTATGAAAAACCCAACGCCCAAACCCTTTTAGGGTTTCTTTTTGCTTTTCACGCTATTCACAATTTCACGCAATGCCCTCATGTTTTTGATCTTAGGAGGCACTAATCTTTCTTTCTTACATGTGAGATGAGAGGAGGCACTCCATAAGGTTCCACATTTTTATCCTCATCTTAACGCCACAAGGTTTTAAGTAGAAGTCTTGGGGCATTGGGACTCTTCAAGATAGAGTCCCACCCCTTCTTATCTTAGTGCTACTCCACCCCATGCCAAAAGAAAAACATCGATGATTCCATTGTGTGGAGATATGGGTGTGGTCCCCTTGGGTGTGTTTCCTTTTCTAATCCAAATCAACTTTTGATTAGAGCTCAATGTTGTTTAGGTCTCTTACTAAGTCTAATACTTATTCAGTCCAAATCCTTTAGACTTATAAAATTCAATCTGACTCAAACTCAGATCAAGTCCAATCAAATTAAATTCGAATTTAATTTGACTAGAATTTAATCCCAATTATTCAATCAAATCAAATAATGTAACAATAATTGTAAATAAGTCCTTCTTTAACTCACTAACTCTTAGCAAGTCTTCTCTTGTAGTTTTTACAAATCAGTCCAATTATCAATCATATTGATAATCGAATCTTAGTATGATTCAAAATGATAATTCAACTATTCGATCAGTTAGAACTTCTTATATGTGTGATCCTATAGGTTCTATTCTGTCTGGTAGTGAGATATATTGTGATCTCTATCATGAATATTATTGAAACTTTTTTCAATAGATTGGAATAATTCTAACTGACCAATTAAGAATTATTGACCATCAAAATAATTCTTGTTGGTCTCATAATCAACCAATGACGTCTAGCAGCATGTAGTGGCAATCCAGCAGAATGAAAGAAATGAACTTCTTAGGTATAGTTATCGTATGATACAATTCTTCTATTGTGAGTTCTGACAAGATGGAAGTTATGAAAAATTTGTCAAATCCTATCATTTATCATATGTAAGATTTATTCGACTCGAATTCATATTATGAAATCTTATGACAATCCTTTTTCATTATTCACACTGTCATGATCATGATCTTCAGAACTCAGCCTCATAAATCACATAGGACTTTTCTATATCTATCAAGATCGATAGATCTTATTTTGATGCACACCTTACTCTTACAACAAACCTACTGTAGCCAATCTGTACCGTAAGGATCTGAATGGCTAGGGATTGAGTGTATATACAGTCAAACTATAGCAACTCTGTTGTGAATAGCCGAGGCATCGTAAGTCAAAGAATCAGTCACACTACTTCAAAATCGAAAAAGTCACTAATGAGTGAGTAGACATCAAGATGACTCCTCATGTTGGTCACACTTGATATCCTTGTTCTCTAACAACCACCTGTACTCTCGCTCTTGTAGCCCCATACTGTAGACTTGAGACTTGTCTATCTGAAGAAAAGCGATCCATGTATCAATCTTACCAAATCAATCACCATCTTTATAACGATCCATCGATCGGAAGTAATTTAGAAATTAATCATCAATGACATATACCTCAAATTCTCAACTCTTGAGAATATGTGTCATCGTCTTATTAATTCCATGAATGATTCATGGACATATACACAACATGAATGAAAATAAACTATCTATTTTATTAATAAATAATAAGATCAATTATAAAATTATGTTCTAGAAAGAATAAATGTGTCAGTCTAATTGACTTCTAGGGCATACATCTAACAATCTCCTACTTGCACTAAAGCCAATCCACTATATTTCTGAGCCCCATCTTCTCAAGATGTGCTTTGGTCTTCTACTGGCTAAATAGTTTAGTCAATGGACCCGTCATATTATCCATGAGGTCTACTCTCTACACTTTCAAATATTTCTTCTCGAGATAATTGCGTAATAATATAAAATCGTCGCTCTTCATGCTAGAACTTTTGGTGAGACCTGAACTTCTTAGCTGGAGCTATGGTGCCATTATTATCTCAGTATAGTGTTATGCCATCTTATGACATTACATCCAATTCTGCAACAAACTTCTGAACCAGAAGACTTCCTTAGCAGTCTAAAAAATGATGATATATTCTACTTCCATGGTGAAAATGGTCGATTATTTAGAACTCTTCTAATTTACCTATCCACCAATGAATAGGAACACACTCCCTAATGTAGACTTTCTATTATCAATATCAGACATAAAGTTTGATTTAGTGTATCCTTTTATCCTCAACTCTTCTCGTGTTCTAAAGATCAAGAACATATTCTAAGTACTTCTCAAGTACTTAAGGATATTTTTCATAGCTATCTAGTACTCTTAGCTTGGATTTGATCGATATTTACTCATGATGCTCACCACAAGGGCTATATTAGGTTGTGTACACATCGTGCTATACATGAGGCTCCCAATAGCCAAAGCATAAGGAATCTAGCTCATGTGCTAAATCTTCTTAGATGTGTTGGGACACATCTTCTTGGAGAGATCAATCTTATGCCTAAGGGGTAGAAACTCTCTTGGAGTTTTTCATGCAGAACCTTTTCAGCACCTCTTCTATGTATATTTTTTGTGAGAGGCCTAGCATCCTCTTAGATCTATCTCATAGATTTTTATTTTTAGAATATAGGATGCTTCTCCAAGCTCTTTCATGGAGAATTTTTTAGATTACCATATTCTAACTAAAGTCATCATAGGAACATTATTTTTAATCAGGAGGATGCCATCCACGTACAATATGAGGAACGTGACAGCATTTTCACCAACCTTCTTATAAACACATGGTTCCTTCTCATTCTTGATGAAATCAAATAATTTAATTACATCTTTGAAACGAGTGTTCCAACTTCGAGATGCTTGTTTTATAGGCCTCTTCCTATCCATCCAAACCTATCTTCCTTTTGTAGATTTATTTGTACTCAATAGGTACTATACCTACTAGTGGATCCACTAAAGTTCAATCTTGGTTGGAATGCATCAAGTTAATATTTGACTTTATCGCATTCAACCATTTCTCAAAATCGATATCTAACATCACCTCATAGTAGTTTTTGAAATCATCTTCATATCCCCTATCTCCCATAAGAAATATTTTCTCTATGCCTTTTGGTCAGAATACCTGAGTATTTTTCAGTAGACTTGAGATCCTATTCGATCTATAAGGTGGAAGAGGTACTATATGTACTAGCTCAATGTGAATAGGTTCTATAGGTTTTATGACTCGTTGCTCTCCAGAGACTCTCTCTTTAAGCTTAATTTTTCTCCCACTACATCCATCCTAGATAATTTGTTTCTCCAAAAATATAACATATCGGCTCATAATCATATTATGATCCTCTAAGAAATAAAAATAATATCCCAAAGATTTTTTAGGATATCCTATAAAATGAGCTCTTATAGACCTAAGCTCTAACTTATCCATTTGTTGTCGCTTGATATGGATCGGACATTCTAAAATCTTGAGATGATCAAAACTCAATTTTTTATCATGTCATATCTCATATAGCATGATAGGAACAGACTTAGAGAAAACTCTATTCAATATATAAATAGTAGAAAGCAAAGAATGTCTTCAAAAAAATAAAAAAAGATCAATGAAGCTAATCATGGACTGGACCATATTTAATAGAGTCCTATTCTTCCACTCCATCACCCCATTGAGTTGAAGTATACTAGGAAGAGTTCATTGTGAGATAATGTCATTTTTCTCGAGATAGTTTAAAAACTCCCATTAAAGTATATTTTTTCTCGATCTGATCGAAGAACCTTAAGAGATTTTCTAGTTTACGTTTTTACCTCATATCTAAATTCTTTGAACTTTTTAAAGGCTTCAGATTTATATCTCATATAAATACTCATGTCATGAAAAATTATCAATAAAGTATTGAAATAAAAATAACCACCCTTGGCCTGCACATCAAATGGGCTACATGCATTAGTATGTACCAAGACAAATATCCTAGTGGTCTTCTCTCTATGTCCTACAAAGGGTAGTTTAGTCATCTTTTCTTGAATACAATATTTATAAACTGAAAATGACTCAAAAATTAATGAGCCATGGAGCCCATGCCTTTCCAATTTTATTTATTCTATCCTCTCCAATATGACCAAACCTATGGTGCCACATATACTTTTAATTTATCTCACCTTTAGATATCTTAGATCCTATGTCACTCACTATTTGCTCAGATACGTTCATGCATATATCCATATATAAGTGATAGAGACTATCAATCATAAAACCATGAACAATCAATTTATTTTTAAAGTAAAGCATACAATAGTTTTATTACTATATGCTAATGATATAACAAAAATCAAAATTTCTACTAGTAGCAGATACATTATAACAGTCTTTAAGTATCAAACTAAATCCAGATGGTAATCGTAGAGGATAGGTGCCTATAGCCAGAGCAGTAACTCTTATCCTGTTGCCAATCTAAAGGATTGCTTTCGCCTTCTCTCAGCCCTCTACTTTCTCTAAGACCTTACATTGAAGTACATAAATGAGTACTAGAATCAGAATCTATAACCCAACTAGAAGTAGAAGTAACCGTAAGATTAGTTTCAATAATAAGTGGATCTAACATACCTTCCGAAGGTGTATCCTCTTTTCTTTTCTTTAAGCTCTCCAGGTATATAAGATAATTTCTTTTAATGGCCATCAATATTGCAGAGGAAATACTTTCTCATGTCAGCAGTCTTCTTAGGAGCTTCCTCCATTGGCTTGTTCACAAATTTCTGTTTCTTCACAGACTTCTTTTTCCAAGTGGACTTTCTCTTGGAAGTGGAAGACCATTCCACAGTGAGAATTGTGCCTTTTAAACTCTTTAAGATCTCTTTAGTGGTCACCAACATGTTCAACAGCTTAACCAAGGTGCAATCAATCTTATTCATATTGTAGTTTACTATAAACTGCTTATATGAACTAGTAAGGGATTGCAGGATCAAATTTACTTGCAATTGCTTATGCATGGTCATGCCGAGCTTCTGAAGCTCCTCTAAGTCCTTAATCACTGTCAAACCATGATCATGAACAGACTATACTTTGATCAATCATCGGATGGTTTGGTAATATAGTGATATCTTGGTCGGATATTTAGCTTAACTTCTCAAAACTTAAAACTATTTTAGGTTCCTGAGTCAGTTATTATAGTTTGTTTGATTAGACAATTGGTTTTAAGTATGTGAACTAGAGAGTTGGAAGCAGATATTTCTTAGCAGAGAGAAAAAGATTCTAGTTAGACTTTTATATTTGACTTTTAATTTATTTTAGGATCTTTTAAAACAAACATTCCTCCCATTATTTCTTCGAATCTCTTATACTCTTCAGAAGAAAAATGGAAGCTCTTCGTAATTAGGATTTTAAGTGGGTACTGTGGTCCCACTGATGTACACATACCTCACTTGACAAATATTGATGACATGTATATTGATCAATAGACAACTCTTGTCTAATGCTTCTTATGTATGTTGCAGTGGATATTCGATCTCTAAGTTATGAAGGCCTCACCTGACATATATTGACCCCATTTTTTAGTTAAGTCCAACCCACCATTCAATGCAAGTGTAAAGCCATCATTGGGTTCCTCACATGATAGATATTGGGCCGAACTCCAGCTTCATGCTACAGCATCTTATGCTAATAGAGTGGTTGCACCCCCTAATGCAATTGAATCACTATATCTAGTTGAGAACAATCAACATCAGAAAGATGTTCGCACAACTATGATGGTGGAAGACTGCTAGACTTAATATGTGCAAGAAGATTTTAATTTAGATCTCATCTAATTAATTATCTACATCTCATGCAAATAACTAATCTCAATGGTATGGGTAGAGCACAAATTACCAAGCATCTAATTCAAAACTAATCAACTAAATTGGCCAGATAAGTGAAGATTGGTGGGAGGCTCTCCATTATAATTGCAATGGTTCTAATTAAATAATCACCACTCTATGACTTACCTTAGACACCAATCAGTCAATCAATTTCAAATTTGGTTAGCTTTAGTGATTCAGGCTCGAGCCATTGAGCCACAATCAGGTCTTTGGGTTAATCAATTTTGTTGGTGCAAGATTTCGTAAGGCATCAGGATGCTAGAGTGGATGGTGAGGTTGGGTCTCCTGGGATGTGACTTGCAAAAAAGTTTTGATCGGAGGTTGCTCCAGTGAAAATCCTCTAACGCTCAAGTCAGAATTCTTGTTCAATAGATGGAGGAGCATGAGAGGCAGAGTAATAGTGTACCTTTTTTAGGATCTCCTTTAGACCTTCTTTTATGGATGGAAGTAGAAGTTTTGATTGGTAAGTTGGTTAGCACGATCCCATGTGGTTGGGGCATAATTTGCATGTAGTGGCAAAAGTATCGCTCGAGATTTTTAAGATATAGCGGTTATGGTTGTCTTATCAGTTTTGCGACAGTTATCATCTGACTAGTGTTGAATTTTGAATTGGTGTGCCAAGTTGGTATTGTCGAGGCGAGGATTGATCGGCGATGATTAGGAGCCGGATGCCCCTTGCTGCTCCTAGATGAGGAAGTCAGGAATTAGGGGCCTGCTCGGCAGGAGGAGGTTGGTCGGTTGGATGTGATCGGTTGATGACCATCTTTTGATCAGACTAAGCCTACCATTCGGGCATGCTATTGACTCATCATCCTAGTCTATAGGAGTCAGCCATCGAGGAGATATCGGTGGCCATGTGTGAGAGTTATCGAGCGACAGTCGGTGAATCTTTAGCTACTCAAATGCTAATTGAACGAATATCGAGGACTAGTCGGTGATAGAGTGACAGTAATTACAGTCAACCAGAGGTTGGTGAGGGCCTTAATTAATAGGCAGGCTTACCAAGTTTCGATATCCTGAGCCCTAGACTTCTTTATATCATCGGCCTGTACGAAGTTTCCCCTAACAAATTTAAAACACGTGGATGTTAATCGATTTAATCATCTACAGCTATTGATTTGATCTTGAGCATCTTTGATCTTATCGTAATCAACCCTTGACTCATCATGATCAACTGTCCTTCTCGATTCGAGTCCATCATGTGCTAATTAAAAATCCTAGATGCAATTACATTACCGACCTAATTTGATCTACCCATGACCAACCCTTTATGCATAACCATAAAAATTTTAGATTTTGAAACAAATTTTATATCTAATGCATGAATCATTAAAAATAAATTTAAATATCAAAATAAAATTTCAGATCTGAAAACATCACATCATACATCTCATATATGAAAAATAAAATTAGATCTAAAAATTTCATATTAACATATCTAACAAAAGACTTTTAACACCATTCTAGAACAACCTTTGCAACACAATGGGTTAACACTATGTTAGAATAATCTTATATCAAAATGATGTCAAAATTAATCATGAAATTTAGATCTAATAATAATATACATCTCATGTACAAAAGAAAAATCAAATTTAAAAAATTTTGATTAATCATATCTTCAAATAATTTTCAATCATCATTCTAGGATAACCTTTTCAATATTACAGATCCCACCGTTATGTTAGGACAACCTTATATCAAAATGATGTTGAAAAGTAATCAAAAAATTTAGATTTAAGAACAATAAATTTAGATTTCAGATCTAAATCCTAATCTCACGCATATGAAGGTGGCTCTGATACCATTGTTAAGAAGTTGGCATTTTTAATGCATGCATATTTTAAAATAAGAACACACTAGAAATAATATAAATTAAAATATTTTTTAATTAGAGAGACAAACATAAGATCTCATTTATAAAATATCTAATAGGATCTTCATATGAGAGATGAGATTCAGATCTGAAATTATAAAATAGATAAAAAGATCTAATCTTTACCTTGTGCGGATAGATCTTCACCGTGATTCGATGATCCATGAATGTCTTGAAGATTTCTTTGAAGCTACACATGCATCCAGTCTCCACAGAAATCTACATGAGACTGATCTAGTCAGGAGATCTCGATCTTATCAGGGTGTTAGCTCCCTTGCAGAGATCTTTTCTTAGATGCTGAAATTTTTCTCCTATTTCTCTTCTCAAGAGAATAAGAGAGAATTGGAGGAGAAAAATAGGAAAGAAAATGGGCATCCAACCTTTGGACATGGGCTTGTAGAAGGATGAAGGCAAGGGGATGTCCAAATCTTGGATGTGGCACATGAGGAAGAGAAGGGGGCGACAAGATGACGTAGCTGTTGAGAAATATATCCTAAAGCCAATTGTGTATCTGTAGATAATTGAGCTCTTTATAATATACATATGAATTATTAATGAATAAAAATTATTTTTGATAAGTTCATCATAAAAGTGCATCTTCTTTTGAGCTCTTATATTATGATGAAGTCCTTAAAACTATAATATAATCGATAAAGGAAGATTTATCGAATAGTTCTTAAACTTGTTCGTGATCAAATGATATGTTATTAATAAGAAAAATAATA
This sequence comes from Elaeis guineensis, assembly GCF_000442705.2. Lineage (NCBI taxonomy): Eukaryota > Viridiplantae > Streptophyta > Magnoliopsida > Arecales > Arecaceae > Elaeis > Elaeis guineensis. The sequence continues at coordinate 33,904,734 of NC_025993.2, forward strand.
TTTATTGAGTATAGGTCATTGTGTATCATATGGATTGATTGTCCTCTTAACTAAAGAGTGTGGAGATACTGATATGGCATACAAGTAAAATGTAGGAGTACATCGTCATGAACAGTGACTCACTTACGGAGCGCTCTATTGTCAAGAATAGCTTATGAAGAATATGGGCATAAGTATACCTCTGACTTGAGATCACCATTCTGACTTACAAGCAACTTACTATGCTTTGATGTCAGACTACCTGTATTTTTAATATAGTGATGGAAGGCTATTGGGTACAGTCAAGTACTTGTGAAGTCGGTGTGTGAGTCAAGATAGGATTGATCTCTCTAGATTATTAGAGTTAATGCATCATTGTATTTCAATCCAATAAAATTTTGATCAAGATAATCTTTGTGATGTGTCACAAGATTTGAAAAAGATTAAAATATAATGTGGATGACTATTCCAGGGTTGACAGTTAAACACTAGTTCGCCTTGAGTATTAGGATCAAAGGGATGAATTATATGGTAATCATATATCGAGGTTCTTAAATATTATTTTATAATTATTCAACCAATTCAGAAGTCGGATATCATTACTAGATGGTTACTTCGATTAGTACAGGAAGTGGTTCCTATGCTACCGACTTAGTGTTCGAACCTACGGAGTCATGCACGAAGTCAAACAATATAGGAAAGAATTGACTATATATTTATATATTGAATTTAAAAGTATGAGCTTGATTGAACATACAGATTTACTTAATTAAGAATTAAGTTATGAGTCATACGAAATTAAATATTGACTATGTACAGCTAGCACTACACATGAGGCATAGGTTTGATTTCGGAGATGAATTTGATCTAACCTATGATCAAAAAAATTATAAGAGTTGGATTCGAATCTTAATTATTTTAGATCAGATCTAATTTAATTAGGCTTAATTTTATTGAGGATAAATTGGATTAATTATTTAAGTTAAACTTAGACTTAAATCCTAATTAGATTAGGATTAGCAGTTTTTTCGAATTTAGTTTGAATTAGATTTGAATTGAATCCAAATTTAAATCAAATTGGATTTGGTGTACCTAGCCATATTTTTCATGCATTCTCTCATCCGTATGGCCGACCAAAATAGAGAAGATGGTGCTGGAAACAGCCCCCTCCCCTTGGGCGTGCGTCATGGTGAAGGGAGGTGCAAGTTGGTGCCTCTCTTACTTTCATTAGGAAACCTTATGGTTTAGGAAGTTTGGATTTGATTCAAACTTAGAGGGTCCTATTTCTAACCCATGATGGTATTTGATTTGATCTAGGATCTCTTATCTATTTAAAGAGGGGTTTGGAGAAAGAGAAAATCAATCTAGGTGTGAGCAAGGGCTTGGGCATGGAGACCTCCTTCCTTGGGCGTCCCCTCTTCTCCTGGACATCTCTCTCCTCTTGGCATCCTCCGTCCCCTTGTGTTGTGGCATGTGGGCTCCTTCCTAAGCTTCGAGATTTGATCTTAAAGCCCTCCTCTTCTCTCCTTTTGAAGAAGGGCTTCATCCCTCTCTCCTATGTTGGTTGGTATGTGAGCGAAATAGAGGGTCTAGACATCTGGATCTCATGAAGTAACAACCTTCAGGAATTCTTCAACCCTGATTAAATCTTCTGCTACAAATCAAGATGAGATTTTATAAATATTATAAAAATTTTAATTGCTAATCTATTTAATTTTTTTTCTGATATCTGATATGATCGGATAATTTTTTCTTCAACTGGTATCAGAGCTACGCTGTATGTTATGAGCACATAGTCTAATTTTAATTTTTTTTTTTGATTTTTACTAATCTGATTTTGAATTAAAATTTTTAATATAATTAAATCTTATTTTGATATAATATTTTTTATATTTTTCTGATCTAGTTTTGACCAGATTATCAGATCGAAATCAGCCTCTAAAAATGATCTGTTAAAAATCTGTCTTAGCAGAATTTTCAATGCAGATTTTTGTTCTGATTTAAAATCTGATTATGCATAGATTTAAATCTATTTTGATAAATTTTTCTGGAAGTATTTCAATTAGAGAATTGATGTTTGAACTAGACTTAGATTTAAATCTGTTTGATGGAGTTTCAGATCTAATTTGAGCAAAGTATCTACATATATTTGATCATATCTGAAACCAAAATTTTTCTATACAATTATATATATATTTTGAATAGAATTTTTTTATTTTTATAGATTTGAAATTAATGATTCATGTGATGATATGATTAAGGCTTAGATCTGAAAATTTAATGTTGTAGTAATGATCTAATTAGATTAGATAAAAGTTCTACATATTATCATATTATGAGTACGATATAAACCAAAATTTTTCTTTTACATATATGATATGTAGTATTGAATTGTTCTTAGTAGTCAAGTACTCAAAATTGAGTGGATCACCATGACCATCCGGTCATAAGATGAAGTAGGGATTAAATTTTCTCTCTTATCCAATCAACGGATTCTCTTATGACGTATAGGGGTACCGATGTGATTAAATCTTATATAGAAGAAATGTGAAAAGAAACTCTAGAATTGTTTAAATCATAAATAAGTTTAGATTAGAATTAAAAAATTTATTATCTATTTTTTTTTATTTTATGCAAAATATTCAGATCTAAAAATTAGTTTCATAATTTGAAATTAATGACATATGATGTAAGGTTTTGCATCAAAATTTTTGTAAAATAATTTTACAAATTAAAATAGTTTCAATAAAAAATTTTATATACTTAATTATGAATTAAGATATGATTATCAAAAGATCGAGATTTAAAAATTGAAGATCTTAAGATACCTCATAAACCAAAGGGCTATAGGTTAGCTTGAATCAGGTCATCTAATTGGGTTAGACCTAGGGTTAGTAACAAATATGAATCAAATAAAAAAATTGATTAAATCTAATCAATAGTTAAATTAGATTAGGTCAAAATTTTTCTAAAATCAACCTGAATAGTTGTAGCTTGATCAAGTCTATATTTTTGACCATACCAAATGGATCTGATTGTGGCTCAGTGGTCAAGTCTGAATTTTTTGGCTAACCAAATCGAAACTAATCGACTAATTGGTGTCTAAGATAAGTTCGACAGTACGATCGATGATTTTTAATTGGAGACATGCTTACCTGACCTATATGGTGTCTAAGGCAAGCATTGGCTATCCTCCCATCGATCTCACTTATCTGGCCAATTTGGTAGATTATATTTTGATTAGATTGCTAATTGATTCGAGTTGACCCATGCTATTAAGGTTAATCAGTATGACTGATTCAGGTGTTCTTAAGCCAGCTTATTTTTAATCCTTTTTGATGACTTAGTGAAGTTAGTGGGAGGATCATTGAAATATTGGTTAACCTCTTCTCTTTATTCTTAAACTAATTAATTAATTTTTTTAAATTATTAGGTCCTTAAAATGATATAGTTATGGAGATAACTAGTTCATAGCCTCCCATTAAGGTGTATGATAATGGGTATAGTATTCTAAATAAATATTGGAGGCATAAATATATGATGTTTATTTTGTATTGAAATTATCATTTATCATATGATGACCTTATTGCAGTTTTTAGATCAATGGTCAGGTTGGCTGAGCAAACTCGGGTCTAGACATTTGTTTGTTAGATACACTGAGTATATCATGTTAATGGTTGGACCTAATCAAAATTTTCAGTGGAGGTGCAAATGCCTGTTGAAGAGATGCCTGGACTAAAATATATTACTAGAAATTATTTGAAGAAATAATTGGTTAAGAACATACCTATAGATGCACGGTGGTTGGCCGAGCAAACTCAGGCTCATATGCAGCCTATGTGGATTTTAGTACCTACTAAGGAATTAATGTAATTTCTTGAATTGGAGGTAGAGGCTACCAATTTATATAAAATAGTGAGAGAACCTTTAGACTAAAATCTAAATCTTTAAGGTTAAATAATTCATATACTAATAAGTTTTATATTTTTTTTTTCAAAAATGACTAATCTTTTTTCGCTCCGCTCGCTGTTGGACAGTGACAAACTCATTGGACCTAATTTCGATAGTTGGTATCAAAAGCTTAAGATTGACTTGGAGCACGAGAGGATCTTGTATGTACTTACAGATCTGGCATCTGAGGAGCTCGCCCTAAATGCTTGTGGTGCGGTCAAAGATACTTACCAAAGAGGCTCAATGATCGAGTTACTGTGCATTGCATTATGAGGGCAGTTATGAACGATGAGTTCAACCTCAAATTTGAGGATGCTCAGTCGGAAGAAATCTTTCAAATATTGAACGAGTCTTTTGGCACTCTTGATGATATTGAGAGGCATAAAACGTCGTATGTTGTCTTCAATGCACGGACGAGAGAAGGGGTGTCGGTCACTGATCACGTACTATACATCATCGAGCAGATCGAGCACTTGAGCAAACTCAGATTTTTCTTGCATGAGCAGCTGGAGAAAGATGCGATCTTGAATTCTTTTCCCAAGTCCTACCTACTCTTTTTTAGTCACTACAGAATGACTAAGCCTGCAGTAGGCTATCATGGTTTATTGGGTTACTATAGATCTTTGAGAAGGATAACTAGCTTCAAAAGAAATCGATGAATATAGTGGGTGGTTCCTCTTCTGAAAGTCATCCCTTTAAGAAAGAGAAGAAGAAGAACAAGAAGAAGGTGCAGCGTGCTGGGGCTTCAAAGTCCAGTCAGAGCAAGAAGTCAAAGGTTGACAAGAGCCAGGCAGAGTACTTTTTCTATAAGAAATTGAGATAATGAAAGAGAAATTATCTCTAGTATATAGCTTCCTTTGACCCCAACAGGCCGAACAAGAGAAAGCAGCAATCTGTTGCAGGACAAGATACTTATATGATAACTCCTTATAATTTCTCTATATGTGATACTATTACCTAGGTATTGGATACCGAAAGTCTAATTAACATTTACAATTCATTGCAGGGACTTCAGGTCAGTAAAAAATTCAGAGATGACGAACGATTCCTGAATGTTGAAGATGGAAGCCTTGTTCCAGTTTTAGCTCTAAGAACTATTTAGCTTATTTTTGAGTCTAAGATTGTCATGTTAGATTATTATCATTATTATCTTTTTTTTTTTATGAATATCATCTCTGTAAGCCTTTTGGCCAAAGTTGGTTTCAACTTTTTAATAAAGGATAATTTTTGTGATATCATTATCAATGGTACTATTATTATGTATGGACAATTAAAATATGGCATATACTTTCTATCACAGCCTGTAAGTATAATGTACACATCTAATAAATGCTCTCTCAAGTAGATAATGTCAGTGATGTTTATCTTTAGCATTGTCGGCTAGGTCATGTGAATAAGAACAGAGTGGATAGATTAACTAAAGAGAAAATTTTCGATATTGATAATTGTGAATTGTTACCAACCTATGAATCTTGTTTTCTTGATTAGATGATAAAGTCACCTTTTAAAGAAAAAGATGAGTGAGCCGCTGATATTCTAAGTCTAGTACATTGTGATGTATGTGGATCCATGAGTACAAGTGCCAAAAGTGGATATAATTACTTCATTACTTTCACTGACGACCTATCTAGGTATGGGTACGTCTATCTTATGAAGCATAAATTTGAATCATTTGAATTATTCAAATGATTCCATAATGAAGTAGTAAAAATAAACTAAAAAGAGTATTAAAACTCTTCAATCAGATCGAGGAGGTGAATACATTTTCAATAAAGTTTTGACATATCTAGAAGAGAATGGGATTCTTTCACAATAGACCCCTCTAGGGATACCGTAACATAATGGGATGTCAGAAAGGAGAAATCAAATACTATTAGATATTGTTCGATTCATGATGGATTTTGTGACTCTACCAGTCTCCTTTTAAGGATATGCTCTAGAAACTGTATGCTATGTACTGAACAGGATTCCAAGCAAGTCTATAAATAAAACTCCATATGAGATATGGATAGGATGTAAGCCAATACTCTCATACCTTAGGGTCTGGGGGTGTCTGACTTATGTCAAACATTTAAAGATAGATAAGTTTGGATCAAGATACGATAAGTATTTATTTGTAGGATATCCAAAGAAAACTAAAGGACACTATTTTTATCTTGCTGAAGAATAAAAGGTGTTCGTCAGCAATAGGACAGTCTTTTTAGAAAAAGAGCTCCTTAGAGAAGGCACTGATGCCACTAAGATCAAACTTGATGAAGTTCGTGAGGTAGAAAATTAGACAGCTTTAAGTAGAAATATAGAACCAATTTTGATTGAAAAATCAAATTAGGAGCTTGTTATAGAGGCACCATTAAGGAGATTCGGTAGAGTACCGTGTTAATTGGATGGATACTATAATTTTTTGATCTGGGATGGTGATTCTGTCAAACTAGATGAGAACGACAAGAATCCGATCACCTATACAGATGCCATGCATAGGCCTGACTTTAAGAAATGGCTAAATGTCATAAAATCTAAAATGAAATCCATAGAGATTAATGGTGTATGGATACTTGTTGATCCACCCGAAGGGATTAAACCCATAGGATGCAAATGAATCTTCAAAAGTAAAAGAGGAGCAGACAGAAAGGTAGAGACCTATAAGGTCTGTTTAGTTACTAAAGGATATTTCAACATTATGGTATTAACTATGACGAGACATTCTCTCCTATGACAATGCTTAAGTCCATTCAGATTATACTTGCTATAACAGTACATCTAGATTATGAGATCTGATAAATAGATGTCAAAATTACTTTTCTTAATGAAGAGTTGGAAGAAGATATGTATATGATACAACCTGAAGGATTCACATCTATAGATGAATTTAAAGTGTACAAGCTAAATAGGTTTATTTATGGACTGAAGTAAGCTTCTCGGAGTTGGAACATGTGTTTCGATAAGACAATCAAAATGTATGGCTTCGTTAAGAATGGAGAGGAGCTCTGCATCTATAAATAGACTAATGGTTCTGTAGTCATTTTTCTTGTATTATATGTAGATGACATACTCTTAATAAAAAATGATATCCTTACTTTATAAAGTGTAAAGCTATGGCTATCATCATAATTCTCCATGAAGAATTTGAAAGAAGCATGCTACATCTTAGGGATAAAGATCTGTAGGGATAGATCTAAAAGGTTGCTTGGATTGTCCCAAACCATGTACATCGATACCGTGCTGAAATGGTTCAGCATGAAAAATTTCAAAAAGGGCTATCTATCGATAGGTCAAGAAATTACTCTCTCTAAGAAGCATTGTCCGATAACTCTTCAAGAGAGAGAGCGTATGAGTAGAATCCTATATGCCTCGACAGTAGGATCTATCATGTATGCTATGACATATATGAGGTCGAATGTGGCCTACTCACTAGAGGTAGCGAGTAGGTATCAGTCTGATCTGGATGAGAATCATTGAAAAGTTGTAAAGATAATCCTTAAGTATTTGAGAAATACTAAGAATCAATGGTTAATATATGGAGATATGGACTTTATGTAGGGATGCGTAGGCGATTTCATGCATATATTTTAAAATTTTTTTGAAAAAAATTATAATGAAAGATAATTAGATTAATCAAGTTAATCTAATATACATATGATCTAATCATCAAATCAACCTACTCTAGGATCTATGACATATTATATTGTATATAAAAACTGAAATAATCTGAAGATAAAATCATCATGCATGCATATGAGCAGTAGATCATATCTATTTTTAATATGAGTTCAGAACTTTATACCTGATCATGGATCGACGATCTTCACTGTTGAGAGATATGATGGAGAGAATCCTTGCTTGTTGCTCGCAGCTGCATACGTGTCCGGTCTCTACAAAAAATCCACTCAAAATCCTAATCTGATCGGTCTTCTCAGGAGTGCTAGCTCGTGCGAAGATCTTCTTTTTGGCCGATGTGGATCCTTTCTTCAAATCTTTTGAACCTTTTCAGAGATTGAAGATGGACTTCTGAAGAAGATGAAGAGGTGGAAGAAAGATGGAGAAGAAAATAATTTTTTTTTAATTTATTTCCTCCTCCCAAATCCTTAGAACCAAAAACTTAAAATTCAGATTTTTGCATACACCCCAAGAGAGAGGACCCTTCTCTGTATTTTTCACACCATGAACCATACCCAAACTTTTACCACATGAAGAGCTATCTTTTGGTATCTTTTCCATATAAAATAAACCACAAAAGCCCCTTTTATAGGTGTGTAAGGAGGTGGGGTGAAGAGTCCTAATGATCCTGGATTCTTACAGGATTCTGCCTCCCTTCATAATTCTATATCCCAAAATATGCCAAATAAATATGGGATGCCTCTTCTCATATTTTTTTTATAATAAATTAATTCTAATATTTCATAAAAAATCTCCTCAAAATATCATATATATAAGAAGAAAAAAATTTATTAGTGTGGAGAGGTTGATTTGGATGAGAACAGATTTTTCTAATAAGGAATATTTTGAAATATAATTTTAGAACCTTTTTTTTATCAAAACTAAATCAAATTTGGATGTAAGATAGATAAGGAAAAGAACTCTTTTGTGTTAAAAAATCTTATACAAAATAATTTTGTGTGTAGAGATATATGGCATGAAATCTGAGTTGGCATAGGGAGAAGAGTCCTATTCCAATAAGGACTCTAAGTTTTCTTATTTGAATCCAAACCAAATCATATCTAGTTTAGCCCAAATAAAATATATAAAATCTAATCTAATTAGATTCATAAATTTTTAATTAAATTTTAATTAAATTAAGAATTAATTGAATCAAAATACTGATTAAATCAGAGATAATTCTCTCTTAGCGATTAGATCATCTCATAACCTAATCGGGTCAAATCTAATTGAATCTAATTCAATTAGATTTTATTTAATTCTCTTTGCTCAATCAAATTGAGTTAATTAGTAATCTAATTGTTAATTAATTTTTTATAAATTTATTAATACTTGATGAATTAATGTATTATAACTTTTGCATAAGGTTAACCATCAATCGAATTGATGATTAAGCCCTTGAACGATTTTCAATCGTTAATCAGCCACATGATTAGTCAAAAAATTTTTTTAAGTGTGACTCCATAGGTTCGAACCTAAGCCGATAGTACAGAAATACCTTTCTGAATTAATCGATATAATCATCTAGCAATGATAACCCGATATCTGGATAGGTCGAATGATGGTGAAGCAACATTCAAGAACCTATTGGCGTATGGTTACCGTATAATTCATCTCTTTAATCCTAATGCTCGAGGATGATCAAGAATTTAATTGTCAATCTTAAATAAGTCATCCATATTGTATTTTAATCTTTTTTAAATCTATTATATGGATTATCTGGGCTCAGATTTTACTAAATTAAAATACACTGATGCATATATTTTACTAATTCGGAGGGATCAATTCCATCTTGACTCACGCACTGACTTGATAAGTATTTGACTGCACTCAGAAATCTTCCATCACTGAATTAGAAACTCAGTTAGTCCGATACTAAAGTACAGTGAGTTGCTTGCAAGTCATCATGGTGATCTCAGGTCGAAGGAACACTTATACCTATATCCTTCGCAAGCTACTCTTAACAGCAGAGTGCTCCGTAATTAGTCAAGTTCAGTGATGATGTACTCCTACATCTCACCTGTATGCCATACCAATATCTCCATATTATTTGGTTACAAGGACAACCAATGTGTATGGTATACAATGACCTACACTTGATATCGCTATCGTCATAGTAATAGCATATCGTTTGGTCGCAAACCAATTTAAGGACTATGCGATAAATCCTCCTTTATCGATCAAAGTAGTCCTAAAAATTTCATCACAATATAGGAGTTCGTTAGAAGATGTATCTTTATGATAAAAAATATCAAATAATTTTTATTATTTATCAATTCATATACATTTATAATTAGCACAATCATCAAATGATTGACTTTAGGACACAATTCCCAACAACTCCCACTTGGACTAAGGCTAATCAGTATAGTATCACATACCCATCTTCGATTTATCATCTCAGAACTCCTAGATACCAAGATTTTTAGTAAATGGGTTGGTCACGTCTTCTTTCTGTCAATCTTCTAAAGATTGACGTCATCTTAACAGATTTTTCGAATAAGATGGTAGTGATAAAAAATGCCTAGTAAGCTAATGGACTTTGGCTCCTTGGCATGAGCTATGGCTCTAGTGTTGTATAATGTAGCAAGACCATCATCGGAGGGTGCCACTTCTAGCTTGCCAGTGAACCTGTATAAACACATAGCTTCCTTGTAAGCATCGAATGTTACAATGCATTCTACCTCGCAATTTGAATTTGGCTATATTTTTTTGCTTGTAACTTTTCCAGCAGATTGCTCCATTATTTAAGGTAAGGATGTATTCTGACACATTCTTGCTTTTATTATATCCAACTGAAAATTGGAGTCATACTCCACAAGTTTTAAGTCAAATTCTCTATAATTGAGTCACCAGTCCTTAGTATTTCTCAAATACTTAAGGATGACCTTCCAGTGATTCTCATCCAAATCTTACAAATATTCGCTCACTATCCTAGTGAGTATACCATATCCGATCTCATACATGGTGTATATGATAGAATAAATTCTACTCATAAACACCCTATGTATGTTGGACTGGGAAAACCCAAGTAGTCTCTTAGATCTATTTCTATAGATCTTCATCACTAGGATGAGAGATGCTTTTCTCAAAGTCCTTTGTGGAGAACAATAATAATAGCGAAATCTTTATTTTCTATAATATAAGGAATATCATTTTTGATTAAGAGAATTTCATTCACATACAAGATAAGAAATATACTCATAGAACTTTTAATCTATTTGTATTTGCAAGATTCTTCTCAATGAAGTCATGTATTTTGATCACTTATCAAAATGCACGTTTCAAATCCAAAATATTTAGCATTACCATAAGAGAAAATATCTCGTTATGGTCAATACAATAATGTTGACAATATTCTTAGGCAACCAGACGAGCTTTGTAGGTCTCCACCTTCTCGTCTGTGCTACTCTGATCCTATTATAAATTTACTTACACTCTATGGGCTTTATCTTTCGAGTAAATCAACAAGTATCCACACATCGTTGACCTTTATGGACTTCATTTCGGACTTATGGCTCCAAGCCATTAATCAGAATCAAACCTTTGCATGGCATCTATGTAGGTGATCAAATCCTTGTTGTTCTTATTGAGTTCAATAGGATCACATTCCGGAACTAGAAATCAAAATATCTATTCGACAGATGCGATACTCTATCGGATCTTCTTAATGGTGCCTCTACAGTGGGTTCAAGGTTTGATCTAATCAAATCTGATTCTATGGGTTCATCAGATTATATCGGTTCTTCTACCTGTCAAATTTCATAAGTTCTACATTAAAGGCATTAGTACCTTCATCAAAGTACTCCTTTTCTTAAAGGAATGCCGAACAACTCTTGTTCTTTAGCATGATAGAAGTTATATCCCCTAGATTCTTTGGGGTACCCTACAAAATAATACATATAGGATCAGAATCCAAGCTAATCGATTTGCAAATGCTCGACATAAAATAAACACTCTCAAATCCTAAGGTAAGAAAGTATCAGCTTATGCCTAGTCCATATCTCATATGGAGTCTTTGTGATTGATTAATTCAGAATTCAATTTAGAACATAACAAGTAGTCTTAAAAGCATAATCTCAAAAAGAGACTGGTAGACTTTTAAATTTCATCATGGATCGAACTATATCTAACAAAGTCGATTCTAATAGGAGAGAATCCTATTCTATTCCAGATATGTCAAAACTTACTTAAAATGCATTCTCCTTTTTGGTCTGACTGAAGAATTTCAGTACTTTTTCAAGTTTGTTTCTCTACCTTATTATGGACTTATTTGAATATTTTAAATAATCTAAATTTATGATAAATATATTCATAGATCCAATACATCAGTATATATCAGATTCATAGCATTATTGGCTCGTTCACCTTTTCTAACAAAAGGTGACTTGGTCATCTTCCCAACGAGATAGGATTGATAGATTGATAATGATTCACAATCATTGACCTCAAAAATTATCTCCTGTTAATCCTATTTTTATTTATATGACCGAGCCTAAATTGCCAAAGATAGATTTTTTTGACATTATCTACTTCAAGGAGTTTGTTTGATTGTGTACAATATACTAACAGGTTGTGACTATTCATAAATATTATTTCTCAGTTGTCCATATGATTTTAACATCATTCATAATGATATCACAAAAATCATTAGATAATAGTAACAATCACTAAAATAATATTGTTAAAATTGAAAATAGGCTTGAGAATTTCTAAAATCAGGATTGGAACATAACTTCCAACTCCAATGTTCAGAAATCTCTTACGGTTTTCAATATTTCTACTAACTTGAAGTCGTTGCAACAATTTGCATAGACTTTTGATATCCAATATCTAGGTAGTAGTATCACAGATAGAAAAATTATAAGGTGTTATCATATAAGTACCTTATTCAGTAATTCTTTGCTGATTTCTCTTTCTTAGCTTGTTCGGATCAAGAGTCTGCCAGACTAGATTAATCTTAGACTCTTTTGTCAGTTCGAACTTATTAGCCCAAGCATGACTCTTTTGTACTTTTTTTTCTTTTTTCTTTCTCAAAGATTTATTATCCCATTGAAGATACATCTTTAGAGGTGTGAAAGAACTCCTTCAATATTTAAATTTTTTTTTTCTACTGAGCATCATTAAATTTACAATTAAATTCATATTTTTCACTGCTCTCAAAAACACCACATGGTGATTTGATCATGTGGCTACTTCTGATAAGTGCCTTTGATCGCATCACATGTGTTGGATGTGAAAACTTTAGGTGCTGGATCCATAATCATATTTAGGATCCATTCATGCTCTAGAACTATTTGCAACTTTCGATACCAATTATTGAAGTTGGGTTCTATAAATCAGTCACTGTCAAACAGTGAATGGAGCAACGAATATCTAGCCATAACTAAAAGAAAAATACAAGACCTCTATATTTATGAATTGATTAAGCCTAAAGATTTAAACTTTAGTCTAAAGATTCTTCCACTATTTTAGTCGAATTGATAGCCTCTACTTTCAATCTGAAGAATTATCTTAATTCTTTAGTGGATACTAGAATCCACACAGACTGCATACAAACTCGAGGATGGCTCGGTCAATCGATATGCATCTATGGATAGATTCTCAACTAATTATTTCTCTAAATAATTTTTAATAATTAATTTTATTCCAGATTTTATTTCAGTAGGCGATGGGCCTCCACTGAAAGTTTTGGTTAGGTCAAACCATTAACATGAACCTACTCAGTATTTCTAACTAATGAATGATCAGACCCAAAGATGGCTCGATCAATCCAACCATCATCAAATAGTACAACAGAGTCATCATATGATGAATGATAATTTCATCATTCAGAGAGAACACCAGACGGATGGTGCCTGCAATGTCAATCTGAAATAATGGATCCATTATCATTCATCTTAATGAGAGACTTTGATCTAGTTATCCCTATAACTAGCTCATTTTATAGACCTAATAATTTAAATGATTTAAGAATCAGTTTAAAAAAGAGATGAGAAGAGATCAACCAATAAACCACAATCCTCCCGCTGACTTCACTAAGTCATTGAATTGGATCCAGGTCATACTAGTTGAACTGACACCTAGATCAGTCATACTGATCAATCTTAATGATATGGATCAACTCAAATCACTTAGCAATCTAATCAAGACATAATTCATCAAATTGGCTAGGTAAGTGAGATCGATGAGAGGATCTGCTAAGCTTGCCTTAGACACCATCAAAATGACTAGGTAAGCCACTCTCAATTAAAAACCACCGGTCAAAATATCGAACTTACCTTAGATATCAATTGATTAATTAGTTTCGATTTGATCAACTTAATGATTCGGGTTCAACCATTGAGTCGTAATCAAGATCCATTTAGTCTAATTAAAGACATAGACTTGACCATCTACAACTATTGTATTAGTTCTAGAGAAACTCTGATTTATTCTAATTCAATATTTAGTTAGATTTAATCAATTTCTCTAGTTAGTCCATTAATTCTTTGATTCTAATTTTAGGTCTAACCCAATTAAAAAGATCTGATTTGAGCTAACTCATGCCCTATATTTTATGCAATGTCATTAGATCTCAAATCATAATTCTAGATCTAGTCATCTTAATACTTAATTCTCAATTAAATTTTGCATCAACATGGTTAAGATTTTGAAAATAATTTTCACATGTAAATCATAAAATCTTTTAGATTAAATTTAAACTTTTTATGATTTTAAATTAAAATAATTTTGATTAAACAAGATTAGATGTAATTAACTTCTTCATAACTTGCATCACATACAATAACACCTAGAATATCAAGATCTAGAATTTTGCAAGAAAGTAAGTTTTCTCCTTTCGCTTTCTTTTTCATGAGATCTAATCATATGGCATCCCTACACGCCATAAGAGCACCCTATCGAATGAAAAGAGAGGGCCTTTAAACCCTTCTTGCTCTTATGACCGGACGGCCTGGTGATCAATCTAATCCAAGTACTTGCAAATCGGATCATCTAATCTAATCACATATCATATATGTATGAATTTAGATCTAATCTAAATTATATTAGATCTAATTACAATCTTAGATCATATCTAAATTAGATCATAAATATCACATGTATGATATAAAATCAGATTTTATCAAGGATCAGCACAAACTAGGACAACCTTTTCACTGTAAGGGATAAACCCTACAGCAGGACAACCTTATATCAGTTTGTATGATCAACTATTAATTAAATTTAGATCAAAATATCATATATCAGATCTAAATAAAATTAAAATTTAGATTTAATATACACATAAATCATGTCATAACGAACCTAGACTCTGACACCACTGTAGGGATGCGTAGGCAATTTCATGTATGTATTTTAAAATTTTTTTAAAAAAAATTATAATGAAAGATAATTAGATTAATCAAGTTAATCTAACATGCATATGATCTAATCATCAAATCAACATACTCTAGAATCTATGATATATTATATTGTGTATAAAAATTGAAATAATCTAAAGATAAAATCATCATGCATGCATATGAGCAGTAGATCACATCTACTTCTAATATGAGTTCAGAACTCCATACTTGATCATGGGTCGACGATCTTTACTGCTCAGAGATATGATGCAGAGGATCCTTGCTTGTTGCTCGCAGCTGCATATGCATCCGGTCTCTATGAAAAATCCACTCGAAGCCCTAATCTGATTAGTCTTCTCAAGGGTGCTAGCTCACGCGAAGACCTTCTTCTTGGTCGATCTGAATCTTTTTTTTAAATATTTAAAATTTTGTTAGAGATTGAAAATAGACTTCTGGAGGAGATGAAGAGGTAGAAAAAAAATAGAGTAGAAAATAATTTTTTTCTAATTTATTTTCTCCTCCCAAACCCTTAGAATCAAAAATCTAAAATTCAGATTTTTGCGCACACCCCAAGAGAGAGGATCCTCCTCTCTATTTTTCACACCATGAACCATGCCCAAAGTTCTACCACATGAAGAGCTCTCTTCTATTATCTTCTACACATAAAAGAAACCATAAAAGTCTCTTTGGTAGGCATGTAAGGAGGTGGGGTGAAGAGTCCTAATGATACTGGACTCTTATAGGATTCTACCTCCCTTCACAATTCTACATCCCAAAATATATTAAAAAAATATGGGATATTTTTTTTTCATATTTTTTTACAATAAACCAATTCTACAACTAATCTTTTATAAAAAATCTCCTCAAAATGTTACACATATAAGGAGAAAAAAATTTATTAGCATGGAGAGGTTGATCTAGATGAGAACAGATTCTCCTGAGAAGGAATATTTTGAAATCTAATTTTAGAATCTTTTTTTGTATCAAAATTAAGTTAAATTTGGATGTGAGATAGATAAGGGAAAGAACTCTTTAATATAAAAAATTTTATACAAAATAATTTTGTCTGTGGAGATATATGGCATGCAATCTAGGTTGGCATAGGGAGAAGAGTCCTACTCCAATAAGGACTATAAGTTTTCTAATTTGAATCCAAACCAAATCACATCTGATTTAGCCCAAATAAAATATATAAAATCTAATATAATTAGATTCATAAATTTTTAATCAAAGTTTAATTAAATTAAAAATTAATTGAACTAAAATCTTGATCAAATTAGAGATATTTTTTTCTTAGTGATTAGGTCATCTCATAACCTAATCGGATGAAACCTAATTGAATCTAATTCAATTAGATTTTATTTAATCCTCTTTGCTCAATCAAATTGAGCTAATTAATAATCTAATTACTAATTAATCTTTTATTAATTTACTAATTCTTAGTGAATTAATTTATTATAACTTTTGCATAAGGTTAACCATCAATCGAATTGATGATTAAGCCCTTGAATGATTCTCAATCGTTGATCAGTCACATGATCAGTCAGAAACTTCTTTTGAATATGATCTCATAGGTTCAAATCTAAGTCGGTAGTACAAGAACACCTTTCTGAACCAATCGATGTAACCATCTAGTAATAATGACCCGACGTCTAGATAGGTCAAATGATGGCGAAGCAAT
This sequence comes from Elaeis guineensis, assembly GCF_000442705.2. Lineage (NCBI taxonomy): Eukaryota > Viridiplantae > Streptophyta > Magnoliopsida > Arecales > Arecaceae > Elaeis > Elaeis guineensis. The sequence goes on from NC_025993.2 coordinate 33,921,345, forward strand.
ATTCAAGAATCTATTGACTTATGGTTACCGTATAATTTATTCCTTTGATCCTAATGCTCGAGGATGACCAAAGATTTAACTATCAATCCTAGATAAGTCATCCACATTGTATTTCAATCTTTTACAAATCCATTACATGGATTATTCGGGCTCAAATTTTGCTAAATTAAAATACACTGATGCATATCTCCTACTAATTTGGAGGGGTCAATCCCATCTTGATTCACGTACCGACTTGACAAGTATTTGACTGTACCCAAAAATCTTTCATCACTAAATTAGAAACTTAGTTAGTTCGACATCAAAGTATAGTGAGTTACTTGCAAGTTACCATTGTGATCTCAGGTCGGAGGAACACTTATACCTATACCCTTCGCGAGCTATCCTTGACAGCAGAGTGCTCCGCAGTTGGTTATGTTCTGTAACGATGTACTCCTACATCTCATCTGCATGCCATACCAGTATCTCTATATCATTTGGTTATGAAGACAACCAATGTATATGGCACACAATGACCTACACTTGATATCACTATCGTCCTAGTAATAAAATATCGTTTGATCACGAACTAATTTAAGGACTGTACGATAAATCCTTCTTTATCGATTAAAGTAATCTTAAGAACTTCATCACAATATAGGAGTTCGTTAGAAGATGTATCCTTGTGATAAAAAATATCAAATAATTTTTATTATTTATCAATTCATATACATTTATAATTAGCATAATCGTCAAACGATTGAGTTTAGGACACAATTTTTAATACTTTAAACTTATGAGATATATTGATTTTAATTTTTAATCAGATCATGATGATAGCAAAAGTATGTCTGACTATATTTTTATTTTATATGGTGAAGCGATCTACTGGAAGAATTTCAAGTAGCACACAGTAGTTGATTCGATATGCGAAGTAGAATATATTGCAGCATTCGATGCTGCAAAAGAAGCTGTTTAGTTGAGGAAGTTTATTTGCGAACTTGAAGTAGTTCCCTCAATTGAAGATCTAGTTTTACTGTATTGTGATAGCACTGGTGCCATCGTGCAAGCCAAGGAACTCAAGTTTCATCAGAGGACCAAACATATTCTGTATCGCTATCATCTGGTCCATTAGATCGTCGATCGAGGTGACGTCGAGCTGTTGAAAATTAATAAAAAAAAAAATTAGCCAATCCTTTCACTAAAACTCTTAGGACCAAAGAGTTCGATGATCATAAATGGAAGAAGGATATTAGATACAGCTCTGATTGGCTTTAGTCCAACTGAGAGTTGTTGAAAAATATGTTCTAAAGTCAATTATCTATCTGTAGATGATTGAGCTCTTTGTAATATGTATATAAATTATTAATAAATAAAAATTATTTTTGATAAGTTCATCATAAAAGTACATCTTTCTTTGAACTCTTGTGTTATGATGAAGTCTTTAAAACTATAATATAATCGATAAAAGATTATTTATCGAATAGTTCTAAAATTTATTCATGACCAAATGATACGTTATTAACAAGAACAATAACATTTATCGAGCATAGATCATTGTGTGCCATATTCTCTTAACGAAGGAGTGTAGAGACACTGATATGATATACAGGTGAGATGTAGGAGTATATCATCACTGAATAGTGACTCACCTGCGGAGCGCTCTGCTGTCAAGGACAGCTCACGAAGAATATGAGCAGAAGTATCCTTCTGACTTGAGATCACCATAGTGACTTGCAAGCAACTCACTGTGCTTTGGTACTGGACTACCTATATTTCTAATACAGCGATGGAAGATTATTGGGTACAGTCAAGTACTTATGAGTCGGTGTGTGAGTTAAGATGGGATTGACCTCTCTAGATTACAGGAGTTAATGCATCACTATGTTTCAATACAGTAAAATCTTGGTCAAGATAATCCTTGTGATGTGTTACAAGATTTGAAAGAAATTGAAATGCAATATGAATGACTATTCCAGGATTAACAGTTAAATCTTAGGTCACCTTGAGCATTAAGATCAAAGGATGAATTATACGGTAATTATATGTCAAGGTTCTTGAATGTTACTTTATAATTATTTGATCTATTTGGATATCGGATATCATTGCTAGATGTTCATTTTGATTGGTATAGGAAGTGATTTCTATGCTATCGACTTAGTGTTCGAACCTATAGAGTCACGCACAAAGTCAAACAACATAGAAAAGAATTGATCATATATTTATGTGTTCAATTTAAAAGCATGAAACTTGATTAAACATATAGATTTACTTAATTAAGAATTAAGTTATAGATCATATAAAATTAAATATTGACTATGTACAGCTAGTACTACACATAAGGCGTAGATTTGATTCTGGAGATGAATTTGATCAAATCTATGATCCAAAGAATTATGAGAGATTGGATTTGAGTCTTAATTATTTTAAATCAGATCTAATTTAATTGAGCTTGATTTTATTGAGGCCAAATTAGGTTTATTATTTAAGTTAGACTTGGACCTAAATCCTAATTAGATTAGGATTAGCAGTCTTTTCGAATTTGATTCGAATCGAATTCGAATTGGATTTGAATTGAACCTAAATCTAAATCAAATTAGATTTGGTACACTTAACCATATTTTTTATGCATTCTCTCACCCATATGGCCGATCAAGATGGAGGAGAGGGCACTGGAAACAGCCCCCTCCCCTTGGGCATGCGGCATGGTGAAGGGAGGTGCAAGTTGGTGCCTCTCCTACTTCCATTAGGAAACCTTATAGTTTAAAAATTTTGAATTTAATTCTAACTTGGAGGGTCCTATTTCTAACCTATGAAGGTATTTGATTTGATCTAGGATCTCTTGTCTATTTAAAAAGGAGTTTGGAGAAGGAGAAAATCAATATAGGCATGAGCAAGGGCTTGGGTGTGGAGACATCCTCCCTTAGGCATCCCCTCTTCTCTTGGGCGTCTCTTTTCTCTTGGCGTCCTCCCTCTCCTTGTGGTGTGGTGTGTAGGCTCCTTTTTAAGCTTCGAGATCTGATCTCAAAGCCCTCCTCTCATCTCCTTTTGAAGAAGAGCTTCATCCTTCTCTCCTATGTTGGTTGACTTGCGAGCGAAGTAGAGGATTTGGACATCCGGATCTCACGAAACAACAACCTTTAGAAATTCTTCAATCTTGATTAAGCCTTCCGTTGCAAATCAAGTTGAGATTTCATAAACATTATGAAAATTTTAGTTACTAATCTATTTAATTTTCTTCCTGGTATCCGATACGATTGGATAATTTTTTCTTTAGTAGCGCCCCCCTTTTTTTTTCCTCTCTCACGCCAACAACTCACGCACTACCCTCTTGCTCGTTTTCTCTTCTTGTCAGATAAGAAGGCGGCACAATCAAGCCACACACTATGAAAAACCCAATGCCCAAAACCTTTTAGGGTTTTTTTTTGTTTTTCACGCTATATGCTTTCACATTGTGCCCTTTTGTTTTTCATCTTAGGAGGTGCTAATCTTTCTTTCTTACACATGAGATGAGAGGAGGCGCTCCATAAGGTTCCACATTTTTATCTCCATCTTAATGCCATAGGGTTTTAGGTAGAAGTCTTAGGGCATTGGGACCCTTCAAGATAAAGTCCAGCCCCTTCTTATCTTAATGCTACTCCACCCTATGCCATAAGAAAAACACTGGTGATTCCAAAGCATGAAGATATAGGTGTGGTCCCCTTAGGCATGTTTCCTTTCTTGATCCAAATCAACTTTTGATTAGAGTCCAATGCTGTTTAGGTGTCTTAATAGGTCTAATACTTATTGAGTCCAAACCCTTTTAGAATTATGAAACTTAATTTGACTCAAACTCAGAGCAAGTCCAATCAAATTAAATTCGAATTTAATTTGACTAGAACTCAATCTCAATTATTTGATTAAATCAAATAATATAACAACTATTGCAAATAGGTCCTCTTTTAACTCACTAACTCTTAGCAAATCCTCTCTTGCAACTTTTACAAATCAATCCAATTATCAATCATATTGATAATCGAATTCTACTGCAATTTGAAATCATAATTCAACTATCTGTTCAGTTAGAACCTCTACTTTGTGTGATCCCATAAATTTTATTTTATCTACTAGTGAGATATATTATGATCTGCATCATGAATATCTTTGAAACTTCTTTCAATGGATTGAAACAATTCCAACTCACCTATTGAGAATTATTAGTCAGTAAAATAATTTTCGTTGGTCTCACAATCCACCAGTAATGTCTAGTAGCATGTAGTAGCAATCCAGCAGAAAGAAGGAATAAATCTCTGTGTAGTTTCTGTGTGATACAGTTCTTCTATCATGAGTTCTGAAAAGATGGAGATTATGAAAAACTCATCAAACTCCATCATCTGTCATATATAAGATTTATTCGATTCGAGTTCATATTGTAAAATTTTATGAAAATTATTTTTCATTATTCACACTACCATGGCCATGGTCCTCAGAACTCAGTCTCATAAATCACATAGGACTATTACTTATCTATCAAGATCAATAGATCCCATCTAGGTGCACACTCTACTCTTACAATGAATTTATTGTAACTAATGTATACCGTAAGGATCTGAATGACTAGGGACTAAGTATATGTACAATCAAACTGTAGTAACCCCATTATGAATAGCTGAGGCACCGCAAGTCAAAGAACCAGCCATACCACTATAGCATCGAGAAAGTCATTAACGAGTGAGTAGATATTCAAGTGAGTTTTCGTATTGGTCATGCTTGTTATCTTTGTTCTCTAACAACTATCTGTACTTTTGCTCCAGTATCCCTGCAATGTAGACTCGAGACTTATCTATTTAAAGAAAAGCGATCCGTGCATCAATATTATCAGATCAATTATCATCCTTATAACGATCCATCGATCGAAAGTAATTTAAAAATTAATCACCAATGACACATGTCTTAAATTTTTAACTCTTGAGAATATATATCATTATCTTATTAATTTTTTAGACGATTTATGGATACATACATAACATGAATGAAAATAAGTTATCTATTTTATTAATAAATAATAAGGTCCAGTACAAAATTATGTCCTAGAAAGAATAAATGTGTCGGTCTGATTGATTTCTAAGGCATACATCTAATAATGTATATGTACACATATATATGATTACTGAACCAATATACAACACATTTTTTTTTAATGATATATATGCTTGAATTCCAAAAATAGGATCTATCACATGCCCATGTATTTGTCTTTCTTCATCTTTAAGATAAAAGATCATCAACTGAAGATATTGATCAGATTATTAGTGCTGAGATACCTAATCCAATTCATGACCCAGTTAGCTATGAGACTCTCACTAATTTCATGGTTCATGGATCATGTGGAGATTATAACAAAAATAGTCCTTACATGGTCGATGGTAGATGTAGCAAGCATTTTCCAAAAAGGTTCAATGAAAGAACTAAGATTGATGAGGATGGGTTCCTAATATATAGATAAAGAGATGATGGTTGATCTGTTCTAAAGAAAGGAGTGAAACTAAATAACCACTTTATTGTACCATACAATTGATATCTTTTGATGAAGTATCAAGCTTATATAAATGTAAAATGGTGCAACCATTCCAGATTTGTGAAAGACCTCTTCATATACATCAATAAAGGATCTGATCGTGTGATTATTGTCATACATGATAATGCAGAAAAGAGGAAGATTCAGCAGCACCAATTGTGAAAGTAGATAAAATTAAAAACTATCTGGATTTTAGATATGTTCCGGCCACTGAAGCCTGTAGGCATATCTTTAGCTTTGAAATTCAATATAGATAGCCAGCAGTAGAAAGATTGTGTTTTCATTTACCTGGCAAGTATATGGTTGTCTTCCACGAAGAAGAATTTGTAGAGAATGTATTATGGAAGCCCAGTGTTGATCTGTCATTATTTACAGAATGGATGGAGTATAATAAGCAATATCCAGATGTTAGGATTTTTTAACCTATGCTGAATTCCTCATAAAATAGGTGTGGCATAGTACTAACAAGATATGGACAAGACGCAAAGAAAAAAAGGAGTATTGGTCGAATCTACTACTGTCAAGCTTCAAGCAGTGAAAGGTACCACTTGAGGATGCTATTAAATGGTGTTAAAGGATCAATATATTTTTTCGATCTCCGAACAATTAATGGTGTCACCTATGCAGCTTTTAAGGAGGCGTGTTATGCACTGGGTATGCTGGATGACAACAAGGAGTGGATTGAATGTATTACGGAGGCCTCATTTTGGACTTTCGGATGACAACTCTATTAGTTATTTGTTACTGTACTATTATTTCGTGAGGTATCTAATGCTTTGAAGCTGTGTGATTTTGTTGGAAGTTTGTATGTGAAGATGAGACAGTACCCTATTGTCGTATATTTTGCAATAACCGTGAACAAGAGCCAAAGACAAACTTTGAAGCAGGTGGGCCTTTATTTGCAAAAATATGCATTCAGCTGCGAGCAACTTTATGTGGTATTATCTAGGGTTACAAGCAGTGATGGATTAAAAATTCTTATTACTGATGATGAGAGAAAAGAAAATGAAGCAAAAAATATAGTGTACCGGGAAGTTTTTTCATCCATATAGAAATAAAAAAATTACTCAAGTTAAAACAAGTACCATAGATAGATAATTGATTCTCATATTTATCTTTATATATTTTTGATATGTCTTGCAAATTTGTATGAAAAAAGCTATTATTTATAGCTTTGTAGTTGTGGTATATTATATTGTGCACAAATCAAAACTGTGGTTGCAGTAGAATTATTTTTTCTAGTTGTATATATTATATTGTGTATAAATTAAAACTATGGTTGTAGTAGATTTTTGCAGGGATAAGGTAATAAGGAATAATGAAATATGTATCGTAAAAGCAAATGACAACAAGAAAGACTACCTGGGCTGTCAGAGCGAGAGTTCTCAGAATGTGAGAATCTTTTCATTTGAAATAGGACAATAAAGTTTCAAATCTTGACATGATTCTATTAGATGATGAGGTACATAGATATACCAATTTTGAAACAATTTATTCTAATCTTTATTTATACAAAAAATAAGCAACAAAATCAATTCATAAAAACATTAACTGCTCAAATAACTGAATCATCTGATACATGCTATTGTAAAAAAGGATCTAATTTCAAAATTCAAACTAATACTGCAAGAGGGTTATGCATATGGTATAAAAAATTTGAAAGTGCTCACCAAGAGAGGCAACTACAGACCTCTTAGTTCAAAACAAATGATTCAGTTTATGGATAGCACGTTAGTGATAGATATTGATGATCGAAAAGCTCACATGCATACCAACCATTTTGAATTTGCTTCATATTCTAAGATTAATGCCAAGAAGGATAAAATCAAATATTTGACATGTTAGTATTTTAAAAATAAAAAAAACTTAACAAACATAAAATTAAGTATACTGAATTATAAAATTAGTGCCATGAGCTTCATATATGCACAGATACACAAACACATCCATGCACACACACACATACATACACTTAAAAATCAATCACACATATTATATTAACATAGAAAATTCTATTGGATAGATGCCGCTGGCTAATTATTATCATGAGTCTCATTGAAATAGTTGAAATAAGAGAAGGTCTCACTCACAAATGTAAAATCAAGATGCTCCTTGAAAGATATGAACTAAACTAAAATTTTTAATGTTTAACTCTACTTGGTGATATTGATTTGCAGTTTTTAAATAAAATATGAATTTTATGGACAGTGACAATGAAATTGATGTGATCTTATGGGGTAAAGTTGTTGATGAATTTGACAGAGATTTGAATTTCTATTTTAATCCACCATATATCATAATAGTAACTTCTACACTGGCAAAGAAATTTATGAGTAGGTTGCAATGTGGTAAGAGGAGATAGATGCAACTCCCTTTGGTTGTTGCCAAAAACTGGTTAGTTGATTATGAAGTTGTTAATTCAGTGGTTGTAGGGCAAATGAACTTTTTTCTTATGCACATAATCGGTGGTCTAGAATACTTTCTGAATGAAATTAAAATGGAATTGAATTTGGATTTAAACGGTTCATGGAAGATTTTTGAATGATTTAAAGTATGAGGATAAACAAGCTGGCAACTTTCTCACAAGCATGGCTTCATGTGCTTGTCTGACATTGGTCATGCAAAGTCTTTGGATGGCTTTCCATCAAGGGACCGTTACGAACGGACGTCGAAGTGTTTACCAAAAAAAAAAAGTGTTTGCTTTTGGTCAGCAAATGGATCAATTCTATTCTATCAAATTACTTTTGAAACCCCAGGCTTCTAATATAATCCCTGAGATCAATGACGTTGGTTATCACAAACACAGGACCTCAACCAAAAAAAGCTAGATTGAAGGCGTTATCTAGGTTCATTGGTTTTGCAAAAGATCTACATTAATTGTTGGAGGCTCACAGTAGGCATGAGCCAGAGTTGGCTTTTGGCAGTTGGGTCGGAGACCCTGCCACCATTTTCAAAATGCCAGCGTGGTGTGTCATGGCACTCAGGGAGCAAGTGGGCATGTTGGTTCCAGAATGAGCACATGACTGGTTTTGGTTCTAAAATAGGGTTCCACCGCATAGTCATAAATTAAGTCCATCTTGGTCTAGTTAAAGACATGGACCCATTCAACTACAACTATTGAAGTTGAGGCTAGAGTATCCTTGACCTAATCTAATTCAACTTTTGATTAGATTTGACCAATTACTCTAATTTAGTCCATTTCTTTAAGCTAAACTTAGGTCTAACCCAATTATGGACCTAATCCATCTAATCCATTGACCCACAAGTTTATGCAATTGTCTTAGGTCTTAATTCACAATTCTAGACCTACTAGACAACACTTAATTCTTTTAATTAAGTATTTGGGCTAATGGGTCAGGGTTTGGCATTTCGAAAATAATTTTCAAATTTGAAAGGTTTTATTTTCTGTTCACCAAATATATTGACTCATTTCACAAATAGATCAGCACATTTCATAAATAGCAATCCTATTGCTAATTACATAACAGAAAATAACTCAATCAAAATAAATCATGAATATTCTTTTAGATCTAATCTAACACATTCATGATAAATTTCACAATTGAACATTTACAATTAATTCCTTTCGCTGCTTTATCTGCATGGGATATAATTGCAGCGGCACCCCTACCGCCATAGGAGACCCCATCGAATGGGAGGAGAGGGCCTTTAAACCCTGCTTTTCTCTTATGACCGGACGGCCATGGCAACCAACCCAATTCGATTACTTGCTACTTGGATCAAGTATATCTAAATATACCAATTTCAAATTTAAATTTTAAATTTCAAATTTTAAATTTTGAATTTTAAATTTTAAATTTTGAATTTTAAATTTTGAATTTCAAATTTAAAATTTCAATCAAATTTCAAATTTTGAATTTCGAATTTCAAATTTCAAAATTCGAATTTCAAATTTTGAATTTCAAATTTTTGAAATTTGAATTTCGAACAACTTTCAAAATTCAAATTTTAAATTTTGAATTTCAAATTTTAAATTTAAACTTTTAGATTACAACTTAATCTATGCATGCAAATATATATCATATCTAAAAACCCGCTCTGATACCATTTGTGGGAAATTCAATGCAGGGGTAAAATGGTAATTTTAAAATTTTTCAAAATTATGATTTTACAGTAGAAAAATATTAATTAATCTAATTAATTAATATGAATTTATCCTACACTAAGATCTAAATATGATATATAGCATGCATGCATTTAAATTTGAAATTCAAATGCGAACAGTAAACACTTTACTGTAATGTGTTCAGAACACAATATCTTTGTGCGGATAGTAGATCGCCGTAATCTGATCACCGTTGGGAGAGTCTGATCGTCGTGATACAGTCACACAGCGTGTCTGGCCTCTACGGATCGTCCACACGAAGTTTTCGATCTGATCGACTCCTCACGAGTGCTAGCTCGTTGTAGAGTCCTTTTGACGGTCGATGCTGATCGAACTCCTTCGATCGATGTCTGTCGATTCTTTGAACGCTCTGGATCATCAACAGATATGATTGAGAGGATGTTGAAGATCTCCCTGAGATTTTGTGGGCTCACGACACTCGTAGCTCACTTTCTCACTTCCCGAACCCCAGGCTAAAACTCTAGGGAACTCACCGGAAACCTTGCACCCACTTTTCTTTCTTTTTTTTCTTTTTTTCTTGGAAGGATATGGACTTCCTTCTCACTCACAAGACTTCTCACGCCCCAAAATTTTTTTCCAAAAATCTTCTTCTTGCACACCCCACTCTTCTCCTCCTTTTATAACAACGTCAAACGTCTTATCCAAAAGAAAGGATAAAGATGAGTAATTGCATATTTGAATTCAAATCAAATTTTGAATTCAAATAGACACCAACTCATCCCTTATCCACTAAAGGCGTGAGGCGTGGCTTAAATTGTGCATGGAGTGATTTCATGAGAAACCTTTTCTCATGTAATAAATGGGGCGTAAAAAAAGGGATAAGGTGCAAAGATTGATTGCCCATTCAAATTCAAACTTTATTTTGAATTTGAATGGCCAACCAATCATCCTTATCCATTCATTTGGCACATTAAACTGGAGCGTGGAGAGGGCTTGGCGTGAGGAAAAAATTCATGAGAAGTTTCTTCTCATGAATTCAAATGGGTGCAATGGAAGTGAGGTGGCGCATGGAGATTGGGTCAAGGTGGTTTAATTATTTAAACCAACCTAATTGAACCAAATAAGTTAGGTCCAATTAGACTAATTTAAACCCAACTAAATTAGATTTAATTAGGCTCAATAAAATCCTAATCAAATCAAGAATTGATTAAGTCCAATCCCTGATCAAATTAGGGACCAAACCATCTCGACGATTAGGTCAACTCTTAACCTAATCGGGTCAAACCCAACTGAATCCAATTCAATTGGACTTGATCTAAAAATAATTACTCAATCAAATTGAGTTAATTAGCGATCAAATCACTAATTAAATCTCTCATAAATACTGAGTCCAAATCGGATGGGCAATCAGGCATCAGAATTCATCGATATGTAACCCTGATCGAAAAATCCCAACCAATGGGACTCTTGACCCCGGTATCCATAATGTGTGGAACTCGTGATCAGAGAATCCTGATTCTCGATCACTGAGTCTCAAACATGTAGGATTCTACATCAGCCATCAGATCAGATAGGAACCTCTAATGTGTGTGACCCCGCAGGTTCGAACCTAAGCCGGTAGCACAGGAACCAATTCCTATACTAATCGAAGTGACCATCTAGCAATGGTATCTGACATCCGGATAGGTCGAAGAGTCACAATCGCAACACTCAGAACCTACATGAATATGGTTACTGTATAATTCATCCTTTTGACCCCTGTGTTTAGGACGACTTAGGGTTAAACTGTCAACCCTGATCAGATCATCCGAATCGTGCTCAACTCAAACAGTCCTGTGACTCCTCACAAGGACTACCCTGGCCAAGGTTTTGCTAAATTGAAACACGACTGTACACAGCTCCTAAACTGGAGTGGTCAATCTCATCTTGACACACGCACCGATAAGTCAAATACTTGACTACACCCAGTAGCCTTCCGTCTCTGAATTAAAAATTCAGGTAGTCCAGTGCCTAAGTACAGTGAGTTGCTTGCAAGTCACCGTGGCGGTCTCAGGTCGGAGGGATATTTATACCCATATTCCATCGGAGCAAATCTTGACAGCAGAAATAGCTCTGGAGTCAGTCACGTTCAGTGCAAATGTACCCTTACATCTCAACTGTATGCCATACCAGTGTCTCCACACTCATTGGTTAAGAGGACAACCAACCTATATGGCACACAATGACCTATGCTTGATAAACGTTGTCATCCTTGGTAACAACGTATCATTTGGTCGCGAACAGATTTAAGGACTAAACGATAAATCCTCCTTTGTCGAGTCTAAATAGTCCTAAGGACTTCACCACAACATAGGAGTTCATTAGAAGATAAAATATTTTGTGATGAAAAAATATCAAAATAATTTTTATTAATTCATAATTCATGTACAAATACAAAATTGAGCACAACCGTCAACAGGCTGACGATTGGCTTTGGGATACTATTCCAACAGCGATCCATCCCTTTGTACTCCAGCCAGATAAATTGGCATATGCTGGAAAATCATTAATAGTCCATAACAAAGCTGCCCATAGTTTAAATATTTGGCTGTTGGAAGCATCAAATGCATCAATACCCTCCCATAACTATCTTAATTCCTCTATTAAAGGCTGTAGAAAAATATCAATATCATTGTCTAGACACTTATCTCCTGGAATAACCATTGACAAGATAAGTGATGATTGTTTCATGCACATCTACAGTGGCAAATTGTAAGATATCAAAACGACTGGCAAAGTACTGTTGGTAGAACTCAGGGTCCGAAATAGATTGAAGCCATCAGAAGCTAAGCCAAACCTAACATTGCAAACATTAGAGGCAAAATCAGGATGCCTATCATCAAATGCTTTCCATTGAAAACTATCTGCTAGAGTCTCAACATTTCATCCTTTGTACGTCCTTCGTCATGCCATCTCATTGATGAAGCTATTTTTGATGATGCATAAATCCTTTTCAATCTAGGTATAAGAGGAAAGTAACGCAATACCTTCGTCGGTTTCTTTTTACTCCGCATTGCATCCAATTCATTTAGTACATCATCTCGATCTTCTTTTTGTGTTATCTATCTTGAAGATCCACATACATTGCATGACTCTTGATTAGCATTTTCACCCCGATATAACATACAATCTTTCAGACAACTATTAATATTTTCATATCCAAGATCCAATTCCTTTACTACTTTCTTGGCTTCATAATACGATGGTGGTAAACGAGTGCTTTCTGGAAATGCATCCTTTAATAACTTGAGCAGCATGGTAAAACTCTTCCCAGACCATCAATTCAAATATTTTAAATAGAATAAATGTACAAGAAAAAAAATCTTAAAAAATTTCGTACAACCCGGATATAATTCTTCATCTGCATCTTTCATTAAGGTGTGATAACAAGCTGTCTCATCATTAGATGTATGTATAGGCTCCTCAACATGCATACGTTCCATATGCGTACATCCATCAAACATCGCAACTGTTTCTTGTATACTATTGGATTCTCCTAAATTTTGAACACCAAGTCCAAAAGCATCTGTGATCAAACTCCTTATATCATCATCTCTTGCAGAATTGTCTTGTAGGCTAGTGGATCCAAAATGAGTCAGGGGTTGGTTACATGATGATGGCAACATAGATTCCCCATGAAAAATTCAGTCGGTATAACCTCTTAAAAAATCATTCCATACCAAATGTTCTTCAACAATTTATGGATCTAAAGAAGAACTATTTACATATTTCCGACATGGACATAAAATCTTTTCATTCAAACTACTTTTTTTCATACTAAATTTAATGAAGTCATGAACTCCATCTAAATATTCTTTACTATTCCTTGGTTTATTTATCCAACTTTTGTCCATTGTAGGATAAAAATGATCGAACTTGCAACTTATCTAAAAATAAAAAAAATTATACAATCTATATTAATGCAATGAGTAAAAAATATCAGTCATTTCATAAAATCTAAAAAAATAACAGCTATTATAGTTCATTATATAACTTGAAGATTCAAAAATACATCTAGATATGATATGGTTTATATAGTAAATGCTTGCTATCATCAACTAATAGGTAAAGAAGGTCCTATCCCATTCAGAAAATAAATAAATTCTATAGGTCAATTACAGTAATCAAATGATATGCAACAAGAGCCGAAAAAAATTTCGACAGTATTTTCTCTTAGTTCTCCCGTATAGGAAGAATAAAAAAAAAATACCATCCGAAATTTTTTTCGAATCCTCAGCATACTATTTGATTATTGTAATGACCTATAGAATTACTCACATTTTCCAAACTGTCCATACTGGACAATCAATTGATCAATGTACATAATTCTTTTATCTGTACAAAAATAAATAAATGTATGGATACAATAGAATATGTACATTAATCAAAAGACGGATCTATGGTTCTATGCAATGCAATAGAATATATACATTATTTTTTGATATTTTTTAAAAATATCACTACAATAATGTCACGAATTATATAATGAAGATGAGCTACAAACTAATACATGAAAATTTATCATGAATGTGGGGCACAGTGATATTGCTTAATATTGTTAAAATATTATTAAAATAATATCAAGGATCATATGATAAAGGTGAGCTGCATAAAAAAATAGTTAGTGTTTCTCATTATTTTTCTTTTCTCATTTTTTTTAATTTTATTAAGCACTGTCGATACGATAGCTTATTGCCTTAATCAACAATGAACATTGGAATACGGTCAGATTTTCAACCGCATCTCTCCTATCTAAAAAATCATTCTCCTGCAAAATTAAGTTCAATCGTATGTATGTATATATATATATATATATATATATATATATATATATATATATATATATATATATATATATATATATATATATATATATATATATATATATATATATATATATATATATGGTACAAAATATAGTACTTGGTATCGCATTTTGATAGTGGCTAGAATCTATCTTTAGTTCGAGCAAACTAGTGAGAGAATGCTTTGCGAAGATCAAGAGGTAGGTATATATATATATATATATATATATATATATATATATATATATATATATATATATATGGTACAAAATATAGTACTTGGTATCGCATTTTGATAGTGGCTAGAATCTATCTTTAGTTCGAGCAAACTAGTGAGAGAATGCTTTGCGAAGATCAAGAGGTAGGTAGTTGCATCATGGTAGGAAATCTATTCTTGCATATCTCGTTGTATATGGTCAGATATGTAGAACATTTTTTGAATGAAAATATCTTGGAAATTAGAATATATTTCCTTTATAATGATATAGTTCAACATTCATGTGGATATTCGTTAAGTTTTGATACATGCCTAATTGTCACAGCTGGAACTAACAGGTTTTTTGGACCATTACAACTATGATTGTTGTAATTTCACTTGCATCTATTACAGTGCGTCTCCAATAACACGGGTCGAATGATCCCCTAGGGAAAACTCACTATAACCTATTTCAAGAACTTTCCCCCAGCATTATAAAATAATCCAATTTCTCTATAAGAATCTCGTAAAGCGTAAAGGATCACACTTATGTAGACCGGCATGTATTCATGATAGAACGAGTTAACTGCATACACAACAATATGATCAATATAGTGACATAATAATGTTGTGAGAAGTATAATCCAATATATTTCATTAATTAACCATATGCTAATTAATAATCCAAAAATAAGTGCAAGATAAGAAACTGGTATATATGTTAAGTTTCCTGTCCAAATTGCAGTTTTTATTTTTTATTTTCCTTGCAGCAAAGCTCTACTAAAACAAAATATTTAAATGACATCTTAGTGTAAATATTATTAAAGTACATAGTTTCTCAAATTATTTTTTTCCCCAAAATTTATCCCGGACCAGACATTTTGCAATAAATTTCCAACATTTTTATTTCTAAATATGTTTGTTTAAAACTAATACAAAAAAATATGCATAAACAAGTATTTGCATCTGCTTGCACTTTAGCATGCATATAGACTTGCTTTCTTGTGTGTGTGCGTGTATTTATTTATTTACAAAGCTGCATAACAAATCAGACTGACAGAACGAACTAGGAAAGTGCAATCACAAGTTAATCTGACCGAAATGTCCATGGACAGCTTACATGAAGGTTTTAGAATTTTAAGGAATTAAACTTACAATCGGGATACAATCATCACATAATTTTGTTTTGATTATCTATCTTTTCTTGATCAATGGTTTCTGTCTCCAAACTAAAATTATGAATCTCTCAGATTATCAAACAGCAATAAATTCTATCTGCTTGTAATGAAATCTTATATATGCGACCCATCTTCTTACTTTTGGGCCTGCGAAGATGGCCGCTGGGAGGGAGGAGGGGAGGAGGGCCGGTGGGGTGGTTTCGAAGAGGACGGACAGCGTATGGCGCGGACGGCGCGGGTGCAGCATGGACGGACGCGGCAGCAGAGGGGAGCGGCGGACGGCGTGGACGGCGGGTGCTTCGCCGGTGGCGGAGAATCGGCGGAGATGGGGTTGGCAGAGATGGAGGAATGGGTGGGAGGGGGCGGCGACAGATAGATTAGGATATGGGAGAATGGGGGTATTAATCGAACCTAACGACGCTTTTTAGCATCGTTAAATAATGACGCAAACAAGCGTCGGTATTTTCTTTATTTAACGACGCTTTTGCTGGAAGCGTCGGCGTTGAAAATGATGAAATTTTACGACTCTTTTAAGCGTCGTTGAAACACGATGCTTTTTAAAAACGTCGGCAGGTCAATGCAACTTGTCAACGCTTTCAAAAAGCGTCAGCAAAAAGTGGCCGGTAACTCCATTTTTTACTATAGTGGGTAAAGTTGTTGATGAATTTGATAGAGATTTGAATTTCTATTTTAATCCACCATATATCATAATAGTAACTTCTACACCGGCAAAGAAATTTATGAGTAGGTTTCAGTATGTTTTGTATATTTCATGCTATTAAATTTCAAATGCTAGATACAATAATTTCTTGATCATCTATTAGGAAAAGTAACTCTCTCATCAACATATGCAACAAAGATTTATATTAATCTAATGGTTTCCCAGACAATCAGTTTATTTGACAAGTTTACCAACACAAAACTCATTTTAGATTAAATAGAAACATTTATGTTTTGATTTTGTCATTGCTTCTAAGATATGGTGCACAACAAAGCCATATTTATGAACTTTGAACAGAACAAGCATCAGACTTTAACGTGCAAAAACATATATTTGCTCACAGATACACTATGAAACAATTCTAAACATTAAACTTTTGAGTCTGATATAAATGATCATGCCTGCATAGTGATTACTATTGTAAAAAAATGTGAGGAAATTGTTTGCTTGGTATTACATAGCATGTGAGATATGCAAAAAGGAAGTTGAGGAACTTGACACTTATTTATCGTGCTCAGTATGCGAGGTCAAGTGTGAATCATTCAAAGCCAGATATGATTCTACTCGAAAATGAGTATACATACAAATAGTTTATCATCAGATGCCTATGTGACACGAAAAAAATAAAAAGTAATATTTTTCTAATGATAAATTACTTATTAATAGGTATAAAGTGCATATTGTTGTTGAAGATGATAGTGGGTCTATGATCTTTGTCTTTTTTGATAGAGAGATTGAGAAGATCCTTGCAATATCTGCTGCTCGGCTACTTGATTTGCAAAATAGTGATATGAAAAAAATACTGACTCTTATATAAAGGCTTTGCGGTAAAAAAATTATCTTTCAAGTGAAAATACCAACTCTAAACACAGAAAAAATATGACAGTTATGCAGTAATCAAAACACTTGTTCCAGACCAAAAATTAGAGGAACAATTTGAAAAAATTGATGATTACAACATCAGACAACCGGTATGTCTTTATAAACAACAAGTAAAAGGTTACATTTGTTTATTTTATTCTTACTTTTTGACAAAGCATGGTGATTAATTGACTGTCACCACTTTCAGACTTCAAAAAGTAACAGAGTTTAGAAGAAGCAGATTCAATTAAGACTATAAGTTCAGATGTTCAGGTAATCAATCCATATATATTACTTTTCCTTGCGAAAGCTTTCTTTCTGGAAAATAGCCAAAAATAAAGCTAGATATTTTACACAGGAAGCAAAGAGATAGAAAAATTGAATATAGAAGAACATTCACAAGTTATTGCTATTCCAATGTTTGAGGACAATAAAGAATAGCTTTCTCATGAACACTGCCCACGCAAGTAGCCACCACAAGAAATTGGGGTTTTGCCGATGCAAAGTTTACCTACGCAAAATTTTGCGTAGCTAAAGACAAGAATTAGCTAGGTTAGATGCAAGCATCAGTAAAAAGGCCATAATTAGCTATGCTTAAAAATAAAGTTTCGGCATTATCGACACAATCATGCGTCGGTATTTAAAACAAAGCATCAGTAATAGGTTGTTTTATTTTTTTTTCCATGGATCATTTGCCAATGCTAAATTTACATGGGTAATGACATCAATTATCCACATTTTTGAATTGCATAGGTAATTAGCATATTATCAATGCAAATTTAGCATCGATAAATAGTCTTTTTATTTATTTATTTATAAATAATTTAGCACCAAAAAATTATTTGATTTTTATTATTCTTTTCTCAAACAATTTGCCGATGCTAATTTTGTATTGGTAATTAGGCTAATTACCTATGCAATTAAGAAGCATAGGTAATTATCATAATTACCGGTGCAATTTTAGCATCAGGAAAGGGTTCTCTCTCTCTTTTTTTTTAGGGCTGTCAAAAATCTTTTCCTCCTCCATTTTCTTCTGTTAATAAGTCAAGCTACAATCACTCCCTTGATACCACCGACCCTTTCGAAGTGAAGGGCCAATACCGCCATGATGATTCCATCTACCATGACGATGAAGATGATAATGCCACATCGGCCTGTTTGGCCTTGAAGCTCCACCTCAAGCCCCAATCCGTGAAGGTCCCCAATATCGCCAAGGTCCACCTCAAGTATTGGTCTACTCACCACAACTCTCTTCCTTGGCCGCAGTATCTTCATCGATTATTCTCTTTTTTAGCATTGAAAATTTATTTTTTTATTATTTTTTCACAAACAATTTGATGGTAATTAGGGTAACTACTTACGCTTCTAAATTGCATAGGTAATTAGCTTAATTCTTGATACAATTTTAACATTAGTAAAGCATTATTATTTTTTTTACCTATGCTTATTAATTGCGTAGATAATTAGGATAATTACCGATGCAATTTTAGCATCGGTAAAGGTTTTTTTTTTTATTCTTTTAGGGTCATACATTTGTAAAACTTTTTTTATAATAGATACTTTAATGATGAATATTTCTCATGGATAGATAAAAAATATCCATAAGAGTTGGATGAATGTTCGTTCTATCATCTTACTTGAATACCAACAAGGTGTTAGAGATTTTATAAGATTTGCATGAGAAATAGTTGATGATCCCAATAGAATCAAATATCCTTGTCGAGATGTCACAACAACTATTTCCAACCTACAGATACAGCATTGGAACACTTGTTGAATTGGGGTATGGATCCAAAGTATACTATTTAGGATTTACATGGGGAATGTACATTTACTAACATAAGAGACCAACATGTGGGTCAAGTGCCTGGATCAATTGGCATCAATAATATATTAAATGATTTATATAAAGGGGCACATGCTAGCCAATGTAGGGATAATTTTGTACTCGATGAAAATACTCATGACATGTCTCTTGACAGTATGGATAATATAAATGATGGATATTTTAAAAAACTTATGAGAGATGTGAAGGAGCTATTGTATTCAAATTGTAAGAAGTTCTCAAAGCTTGAGTACTTGATAAAGCTTCTTCACTGTAAAATCATGTTTGGTTGGAGTCAAAAGTTCTTTGAATATATTTTGAACTTAACCAAGAAAGCATTATCAGAAGGTGAAAAATTTTCAAATCCATATTCAGAGGCAAAAAAGTATATGCATAAATTTGGACTGGGTTATACACCGATACATGCATGTAAGAATGATTGTGCATTGTTTTATAAAGAGTATCAACACTTAGATTGTTGCCCATAATGTGATGAGTCAAGGTATGATGAAGACTTTGATAGGGGTAAGAAGCAGCCTCATAAAATTTTGAGATACTTTCCATTAACACCAGGACTTCAGAGACTTTATTAGTCATCGAGGACTGCTGAGGTGATGAAATGGCATTATGAGATGAGGGTTCCTGAGGATAACATCATTAGTCATCCAATTGACTTTGTAGTTTGAAGAAAATTTGATAAACATAATTCTTATTTTGCTAGTGACCCATGCAAATTCGTCTTGGCCTAGCATTTGATGGTTTCAATTCATTCAGGACCATAAGCAATACTTACTGTATGTGGTCGGTTATACTAATGCCGTATAATGTTGCACCATAAAAATATATGAAAGAGCCATTTATATTTTTATCATTGCTTATTCCTGGATCTACAGCTCTCGATAATGAGATAGATGTTTATCTACGACCCTTCACCAATGAGTTGATGAAACTTTAGGAGATTGGTGTTGTAACATATGATTCAATCAGTAAAAAAAACTTTCGAAGATTATGTGATGATAATATGGATAATTAATGATTTTCAGCATATAGCAACCTATCTGGATGGAGCACAAAGGGATATTTGGTATGTCCAATTTGCAACGATAATAGATGTTCCATTAGACTGAAGCATGGAATGAAAATTGTCTATATATGTCATCATCGATTTTTACCATCTTATCATTCTTAGAGGATCCGTCAGAATTGATGCTTTAATAGAAAGTCAGAGACATGTGGGCCACCTTGTATGATGAGCAGAGGTGACATATTAGCACAACTAGAGGCCATTGGTAATGTCAAATTCGATAAAATTTCTGAGAGCCACAAGCGAAAGCATACTGAATCAGAGTTGAACTGGATGAAGCAGAGCATATTTTTTGAATTATCTTATTGACAACATCTTCTACACTATCATAACTTACATATTATGCACATTGAAAAGAATATTTATGATAATGTTATTGGGATACTGCTTAACATCAAGGAAAAAATAAAGGATAATCCAAATTCTTCACTAGACCTAAAAAGAATGAGATTACGGCATGAGTTGCACTTGGTGCCCAGTGATGGTCAGAAATTCTTAATGCCAATTGCAAGTTATATATTGCACGAAGATGAGAAAAGAAGTTTTTGTGAGTGGTTAAAAATTGTAAAGTTTTTTTATGGTTTTGCCTCCAATATTTCAAGATGTGTGAGCTTGAAAGACAGCAATATCTTAGGTATGAAGAGTCATGACTCTTATATTATGACACAGTAGTTTATACCTGTTTTGATACATGGCTTCTCCACCCTCGAGGTACAAAATGCACCGATTGAACTGGATATTTTTTTTTGAAAATTATGTTGTCAGAAACTCCAAGTTGATATACTTAAGAAGCTTTAATCAGACATTGCCTTAATTTTGTGTAAGCTAGAAAAAATTTTTCTGTCATCATTTTTTGATGTTATGGTACATTTGGTAGTGCTTGTCAGACTAGTTCAATACCAATGGATGTATCCTATTGAGCAGTAATAATATTTTTAAAAAATTAATTTTTTTACTTAATTTACAAATACTATAATTCTAATTACATGCAATTTACATTTATTTTCATCATTTTGTATGTGTAGATTATTGTATAAGTTGAAAAAATATGTGCGAAATAAGGCACATCCAGAAGGATCAATTATGGAATTATATGTTTTTACAGAGTGTCTTATATTCTGTTCGATGTACCTTGATGATATAAAAATATGATTCAACCGTGAAGAGCACAATGCAGATAGGGAGTGGGCCGACATTGAACCTATATTATCTATTTTTAAGGCTAATATTCATCCCATTAGTGAAAGAAAGTACAAACATATAGACATAGAACAGTATGACCGGGCATATTTCTATATATTAAATAATTATGAAAAAATCTATTATTTCATGGAGTAAGTACTTTTACATAATCAATGTCATATATTTATCATGAGGTAAAGTAACTAATAAACATGTATTTATTATAGAGAGCATAGAGATATATTATTGTGACAAAATAATAGGGATGTCGAGGGACGACATCGAAGGGAGTTCGTAACTTGGTTCAGATAACATGTAAGCATTATAGCAGCTTTATTCAACTTCTAACTATATGTAATGTGTATAGATGATTTACTGTAAATTATATGTATGTTCTCATAGATGATGTTAATATATCATAATAAAGAAGATGGTGTAATGGAGGAACTATTGATTTGGCATGACACCTCGATCTTAAGGTTTCATATTATAGCTCATGTATTGTTTGTGGCATGAGATTTCATACAAAGGATATTGATATGCAGAGGCGGATCCAAAATAGTGAAATTATTTAATGTTAGAAATTGATGGAGATAATGAGATTGAATATTATAGTATCCTAATGGACATTATACAGTTAAGATATAGGTCAAAATGATTTATTTACTTGTTTAAATGCCAATGGTGGGATGTCAGCAATAATAGGATGGGTATTCATAAAGATGCATACTTCACAAGTGTCAACTTTACGAGAATATGGTACCAATCCGATCCTTTTATACTCGCTAGTCAGGTAAAGCAGATAATATACATAAAGGACACGAGATATAAGAGTGAATGGCATGTTGTACAAAGGATTGTACCAAGGGGTGTTTACGACATGCATGTCTGTTCTAAGGTAGAAACAGTTGAAGATTTCTTTCAAGAGGAACAAAATATTGATAACTTAGGATAGTATAGTGCATACATTGGAAGCATATCTCCTCTGATTGGAGATGATGTACAATCTGATAATATTGTTAGTGAATTAAATCTAAACATGTTGGAGGATAATGATAACAATGACAATGACTTTATAAATGATAACGAGGAAGATTATATATTGGTGGATTATAATGATAAAGATGTTGATAATCCTCCTAATGAAGATACAGATATTGAAAACTAATATATAATTTTTCAAAAAAACTCATATATCTTATATTTCATATATCATTTAATATCGATGTAATTTTATCTATATTATATTATCTTTAATATATTATTTGATGCAGGCATGCCATCAGATGGACGATCTTGTAGGGGGGACCCACATCGAGATGTCGGTGCCTTTTCATCTCAGCAGGAGCCTTCGGAGGTGGGCACATTATCTCTTACCATAACAAGTTGATTTTATGTATTACTATTTTATATATTTAATTTATTTTAATTTTTTATCATGTATAAATAACTAATTTTAAGCTTTTGTTTTGTTGGAGCTAATACTGTAATTAGGCGGACTTGTGGAGCTGCCAGAAATGAGAAGTTGGAAAAGTGGAAGAGGGCGCATCCTGAGTAGAGGATGAAAGTTGTCATCCCATCAAACTATATTATACCATTTCAATGCCACATCAGAGATCTGTACGTATGTGAGATTGGCATCATCATCCGAGCATACGCTCCCTTGGCAATGTTTGATTGGCAGAAAGTTACGAAGCCGGACAAGCAGATGCTCCTTGACCATTTAGAGATAGCTAAATATAAATTACATTATTTTTTTAAATGCAGATCCTCCTATTTATTTTATATTTAATTTGATAATTATTTAATTTTTATTTTTTAAATTTTATATGTTGTACATTATTTGTGTAGCATGACTTTGATATTGAGGAGATCGATACCGTGCGCATGCAGGAGGCTATCCTTAAGCATATGGAGAGATTGCTTAAAGGGTTCAGACATGAGCTCTATAGCCATTGGAAGGAGGTCTCTAATGCACGTGTGGTGGCAGTGGCATGTGAGACACCCCATAAGAATGTTTCACATCCTGACTAGGATCTCTTATGTAATAAGTACAAGGACCCTACATACAAGGTATAATAGTTATATATAATAAAAATATGAATTATGGAATTGATGATTGCATTAGCTTGTTAGGCTTTTGTGCGAAGAATATAGAGAACCAATCGAGGCGACAGTCATGCACTATGGCAGATCAAAGGCATTTGCGCAACACCAGTATGAGCTAGTAAAAGCACTTACATACATCTCTAATGATTTTTTTAGAATATGTGTGTGCATGTATCTGTGTGCTTACATTTATAAATTTTAGAGAAATGTTGAGACAAGATAGCTACCGGGGTAGATAGAAGTCTACTAGAAAATCCATTGCCGATCGATGAGGGAGTGGCTTCCTGAGATCAGGGAGAGGCATGTATATATTAATTTATTAAGTTCTATGTTTTAATTTTATTATAAAGTTTAGAGATTTGAGTGTATTTATTTTTTTTATTTATTTTTTTAATTAGGAGCAGATGATGCATATACGATCCTAGCCTACCCCTGAGGGCTCCATCCCATCCACAGATGACAATATCTGTGATGAGGTGCTTGGTAGGAGACTCAATTATATTAAGGGGTTGAGATATATGATTGTGGCCGCCAGCTCCTCTAGAGCACACATATTTCTTGTGATGCTCATCTACTTGAGATGTAGAGGAGACATAAGGAGGAGATGCATTGAGCTGAGGAGGAGCGTCGTAGATCCCAGGAGGACATAGCGGTACTACGGTATGCCAATGCTCAGCTTACGTCCCAACTTGAAGCGTTTGGGACAAAGTTTGATGAGTTATACCACAGCATGCCTCCCCCACCAATCCCTGACGTCCTTGCTAATGCATATGATGACGACTCTAGTGATGATCATGACGGGTGTCCTCATGTAACAGATATTATTTTATATTATTTCTAATTTATATATTTTCATCACCTAGTAAATAATTAGTTTGCTAACTTAATTTTTTATGTTTTTAAATCTATTGCAGATCTATGATATGGCTTGGGATGACAATAAATTCTAAATTTTTTTGGAGTTTAATTTTGTATGGATAATGTACATTGTATGGTTGTGTATATATATATACACACACACTTATTTTGCTATATGTGTGGTTGTAAAAATTAACATTCTTAATGTATTTATATATTCGATAGTGTGTATGTATATATAGATTGTGTCAATTTGATTATGGATTTATGTCTATCGAATTGTGTGAATGGAGAAGATGATCTTGTGAGTGTACATTGTATATATATTTATTTGTCTATACAGGTCAGCAAAGAAATTTATAGAAAAATTGTAATTTTACAAAAACCAGCAAATTATTTGTTAAAAAAAAAAACCATTAGTGATGCAAATAATGAAGCATCACTAATAATGGATATTTTACTCATGCTTTCTTGCGTTGGCAAAGGGGCTTGCAACGCAAAATAAGCATTGGTAAAAGATCATATGGTGACGCAAAATAAGCATAGGTAAACCAGGTAATTACCAATGCTTTCTTAAGCAATGGTAATTAGCTTTATCGATGCTTATTTTGCATCGCCAAAGGGGATGAAACAATTTTCGACACAAAACAAACATCGATAAAAGATCTTATGGTGACACAAATTTTGTGTCGGCAAATGGGTTATTACCAATGTTTATGAAAAGCGTTGGTAATTTATGGGTTTACCTATGCTTATTTTGCTTTGCAAAATGTCTCATTTACCGATGCTTAACGCTTATTTTGCTTTGCAAAATGTCTCATTTACCGATGCTTATACTTAAGCATCAGTAAAGGTTATTAACGACCCCCCTTTCGCCAATGCTTATTTATCGATGTAATTTACATCAATAGTTATTTTTATCGATGCTTTTTGACATTTAGCTATATTTTTTTGCATTGCTAATTATCTTTTATCTTGTAGTGAGCGGTTTGCTGAACAAAGAAATAAAGATTGGACTGATTTGATAGTTTCATTATTTTAGAACATCTTTTTCCAATTATTGGAAGACATAGTACTTTTGTATGTTTAATCTACAATCAATGGTACAATTTTGATTTTTCCTCCTCTCTCCCTCTCTGTCTCGCTTCAAGATTTCAACTTCTTTAAAATTATACAGTTTAATCAAAAACCAAACGTATTGGCCCATACGGGTTAGTTAATTGGTTTAGTATTGAGTTATTTTTGAATAAGCTTTGAACCTTGCATGATAAAATTTCTATTATACATAACTTTTGTAGTTTTGCATATTCAAATATCATGATATTTGTGGCTTGTGCCAGTATGGCGAAAAAAATTGAGAAACCAAATTGAAACCAGTTTAAATTTGGGCTGAAATATTAAAAAAACAATTTTTTTTGGTTCAGCATACATGTTAATCGAATGAGTATATTTGTTTAAAAAACTATGAAACATACAGTATCTTTTTATGCAAGTGTTTTATGTGAATAATAACAGTTTTAAGAAACATTTGTCAACATCGAAACATAGGAAGCAAACTAGAATATTTCAAATTGTATGACTACACAATTGGTTAGTGAATCATGTTCAGGGTCGTAGATCTGATGATTTAGAAGAAACGAAGTGGCTACCTCCAGCAAATTCTAGATTGATCCTACATCTTTACATATGCATTGCATGGATTTCTTTTTCTAAAAGTAGCAGAAAACTGTGTGACTCAAGATCATCACACCACTGAAACTGATGGCATGCAGCCTTTGAAGTGCCAGGGTGTTCTGCTTAGTGTAACCAGCTTGACCCTGAGCTTGAAATGATAGTGTGTTTGCTTTGGATAATTATGTAATTTATACTCATAATAAATGATGAGAATTGTTTGTGGGCCGGAGGGAGGGTATAATTCCTCAACTAATATGATATATAGTCTCAGTATCTTCAAAGTAGAGTAGTGTTAGACTGCCCCGACTCGACAATCCAGAAGCCACCAAGTTCATAAGTTGGTAAGCCTTCCAATTAATGGATCGGTTTAATTATAGAAATCTAGATGATAAATAGCAAAGCACTAAAATCACTTCCCAAAAGCAACCTATTGGTAAAAGAAGCCTAATCGTACAATTTCAAATATCTTCACACTCTATAATGATTGGAATTTATATTTTGCTTAAATTATATGACATCCATTATTCACAAAGAGCACGATAAAAATGGATTAAAATAAAGTGGGAGGGTCCCTAACAAACTACTCAATGAGAAAATCCCTAACAAACTCAATTGTTCCATTCGTTATTCCAATCCTGCCGTAGAACTGCTCTTTTTCAACTCAAAATCCTCTTCAACAGCATTCAGACGTCTTTCTCTATTATCGAGAAAATTCATTCCTTCCGCCGCATCCTTTTTGTTATCTGCTAATGTCCCTCACTAAACCTTTAATTTATGTTCCTTCTCAGAAAGTAGGTCCTTGACTAATATCAACCTCCCTCAATTCCCAAGCCCTCCTTAACTAATATTATATTACAATCTTCTGAAAAATAGAAATAATATCCTAATGACTCTTTAGTATACTCTATAAAATGAGTTTTCATGTACCTAGCCTCTAACTTATCTGTCATTTATCTTTTGACATAGGCTAGACATCCTCAAATCTTGAGATGATCAAGACTCGATTTCTTACTATACCATCTCTCATATGGTATGATAGAAACGGATTTAGAGAGAATCCTATTCAATAGGTAAATTATGATTAGTAGGACATGTCTCCAAAGATTTAAAAGTAAGTTAGTGAAACTCATCATGGACTAGACCATATCCAATAAGGTTTGGTTCCTTTTCTTCGATACTCCGTTGAGCTGAAGTGTACGAAGAGGAGTCTATTATGAAACTATACCATTTTTCTTGGGATAACTCAGAAATTTTTCACTAAGGTATTCCCCTTCTCGATCTGATCGAAGAGCCTTAAGAGATTTTTCTGTTTATTTCTCCATTTTATTTTTGAATTTCTTAAACTTTTCAAAAGTCTTAGACTTGTGTCTCATAAGAAACACATATCCATACTGTGAAAGATCATCGGTAAAGGTGATGAAGCAGTTATAACCATCTCTAATCTGCACATCAAATGGGCCACACACTTAGTGTGTACCAGTGAAAGTATCTTAGTGGTCCTTTCCCCATGTTCTACAAAAGATAATTTAGCTATCTTTTCTTGAAAGCAAGATTTACATACTGAATATGACTCAGAATTAAATGAGTCTAAGAGACCATCTCTTTTCAGTTTGTTTATCCCATCCTCTCCAATATGGCTAAGCCTAAAATGCCACATATAGTTGTGGTTAACATTATCTCTAGATCGTTTATGACCTATGGCACTACTGACTATTTGCTTGTTTATATTTATATTCGTATCAACATGCAAGTGATAAAGACTGTCAATTAAAAGATAATGTGCAACTAATTTATTTCTCAAATAAATTGAATAGAAGTATTTATTAAAATTAAAAATAAAATCATCCTGTGCTAGTACAGAAACAAAAATCAAATTTCGGTTAGTTATAGACACATAGTAATAGTCTTTTAAAACTAATTTAAAACCAGATAATAATCGAAAAAGGTAGGTGCCGACAGCTTCTACAATAACTCTTGCTCCATTGTTGACCCGTAGGATCATCTCACCATCTCACCATTCCTTAACTTTTCACTAGATCTTGCATTGAAGTACATACATGAGCACTCGAATCAGAGTCTAATATTTAACTAGAAGTAAAATAAATCGAAAGATTAGATTCAACAATGGGCATGCTAGACATACCTTCCGAAGGTTTGTCTCCCTTCTTGATCTTTAGGCGCTCTAGTTACAGCAGATAATTTCTCTTCCAATGGCCATCTTTCTGATAGTGAAAACACTTTTCCTTGTCTGCAGCTTTCTTCAGAGTGCCCTTCTTTGATTTTTCTCTTTCTTCTACTTCTTCATAGGCTTGTTCATTTTCTTTCCTAAAAACTTTCTTTTAGAAGAAGGTGCCTGCTCCATAGCAAGAACAGAGCCCCTTAAACTCTTCAAGATTCCCTCCGAAGTAACCAACATGTTGACAAGCTTAGGTAAAGCACAATCTACCTTGTTCATATGGTAATTTACAATAAATTATCTACATGAACTAATCAAGGATTGCAGGATCAAATCCACTTGCAATTCCTTCTGCATAGCAAGATCGAGTTTCTTAAGCTCCTCCAGATCCTTGATCATGGTCAGATAATGCTTGTGGACCGACTGTCTTTCACGCATCTTAGAGTTGAAGTCTCTTCAAAACTTCAAAACACGCTGTTCGGCTCTGTTCACCATATAACTCTTGTAGATGAGTGATCATAGTCCTGGCAGTTGGCATGCGCTCATGCTGGCTTTGCAATTTGTTTGACATAGAAGCCAGCACATAGCACTTTATCCGATTGTCATCATTCGTCCACTTATCTAGTGCAGCTCTCTGCTCTGCAGTAGGATAGTTTGGCAAAGGAGGGAGAGGGTCCTGGTCGAGAACATATCCTAGCTTTTCAGATATCAAGATAATCTTGAGATTTCTGAGCCAGTCCTTGAAATTAGTTTCGATCAATCGGTTGGACTCTAAGATACAGACTAAGGGATTTGAAGCTGACATGGTTAAACTACAAAGAGTAAAGATTCTAATTAGATATTTTTTCTCAGGTTTAAAATTTGTTCTAGGGGCTTTAAGAAACAAATAGGATTCCACTATTTTTTCGGATCTCTCACACTCTCCATGGAGATACGGAAACCCATATGCGACTAGGGTTTTTAGTGGGTACTACGGTCCCACTGATATGCGCTCTTCTCACCGTATCAGGTTATTAGGCCATGCTATATCAATGAGTAGTCAACTATTGTCCAATGCTTCTCAAGCATATTGCAGCACTTGATTTCTAAGTCATAAAGCCTCATCGTGCTCGATTATTAGCTCGCTCCTTAGTTAAGTTAGACCCACCGTTCAACACATAGGTAAAGTCATCATTAGAATCCTCATCGTTCTCGATTATTGGGTCCAACCCCATTATTACCTAGCAACATCTCATACTAATAGGGTGGTTGTATCTTTTCGGTGCAACTGAACTACAGTAACCAGTCGAGAACAATCAACACTAGTAGGATGGCTGCACTCCTACAATGGTGGAAGACCTAAGGCTTAATATTTGTGGGGGAGGTCTAGGTTCAAATCTCATCTAATTAGTCATCAGCATGACTAGTCCTATTGGCATGGACTAAATCGAACCACCAAACAACCTGATTCAAGACACAATCTACCAAATTGACCAGATAAGTGAAGATGAGTGGGAGGCTCTCCCTTGATAATTCAAGGATCCTAATTAAGTAACCATCATCTAGTACTTGCTTTAGATACCAATTGATCAATTGGCTTCAAATAGGTTAGTTCGAGTGATTGAGGCTCGAGCCACTGAGCCGATTTAGGGCCTTGGGTCAATCGATTAAATAAATAGATTTCAATCAATCCGACCAACAATAACTGTTAGTTTAATCATGAGCACTCTTGATCTAATCCTAATCAACTTTTGAATAGGTTCAATCAATCACTCAAATTGATTGGATTCCATTAAGTTCAAGTCAATTACCTTAGGTATAATCAAATTACTTGACCTAATTTGATTCAGCCATGTCCAATTGTTAATCCAATTAACATAAAATTCAGATCTTAATTCCAAATTTTAGATCTAAATTATTTGAATGATTTAATATGTTACAATCTCAAAACATCTTTCAAATTTTAGATCTAAATACCAAAATTCAGATCTAAATATGTTATGGTATCGAAACTAGTTTTTGGTTTTCAGATCTATGAAACAATTTTTAGCAATCATTCATACATGATAAGTTTAGGTCTAAAACTATTTTTCAGATCTAAATCATTACTCATATATCTCATACATGAATAAAAATCAGATCTAAAATAACTTTTTGGATCAATAAAAATTAGATCTAAAAAATTAAAAATACTTTTCAAAAGATCTAACATCGATATGGGTTTCAATCTTTTACTATATATTGATATCAGATCATTAATCTAATTAATTTTAGATCTGATTAAAAATTAGATTACATCTTATTTTCATGCATATAAACCCATGCCTCTGATACCACTATTGGATTTTAGATATTTTATATATAAATTTCAAAATAATTTTAAAAACAAGCAGCAGAAGACAAAATTAAATCAGATTTAATCTTATGCATGCATAGATTTAAATCAAATACCTATGGATCTAGTTCGTATGATGATAAATAAGATATTAAGCATCTAATTTCAGAGAATAAAAATTTATTTATGATCGAATCACATATCTGAATCGTAAAACTCCTTCTTGAATCTGAATCTGTGGATGTCTTCAAGTTCTGAAGTAGATGCACATGTGTCTGACTTCTATGGATATCCATACAAAGCCTGATCTGATCAGAGGCTCTTTGTTCTTCCTAGGGTGTTAGCTTTCTTACAGAGAATGCTTTCTTGATAGTTGAACAGGATATTCTTCAATCTCTAAGATAATCTCGAAAAGGAAGAAGATAAGGAGGAAGAAGAAGAGGAACTAGATGAAAACCCTTCCTATCTTTTTTCTCTTCTTAATACCCAATGCCCAAAACTTTCAACGCCTAAAGTCTGAAGGAACAATGGGTAGTTCAAAGCATGTATTTTTAAAATTTTACAGTAAAATAATAAAAAATTAAATACTTTAATCTTCTAAATATACCTTAGATTAGATCTAAACTACCATTAAAGATCTATGATATAAAAAATTTTATATATAAAATATGTGATATAAAATAGAAAACTGCATCGATCACATCGATGCCCTGAATCTGATTTAACCTTGAGATCATATTGGTTGACTTCACAACTCATTATCTTTTTGCAGGTCGATGATCTTCACTACTAGTAGGTATGGAATGAAGCTCTCACTGATGTCGAATAGTCACACAGGTCGTCCGGTCTCTACAGATCATCCACTCAAAGTTCTGATCGGATCTTCCTTCGTGAAAGTGCTAACTTGCATTGAAGACTCTGGATGGCTGATCCAAGCTCCTTTCTTTGGATCTTTCAGACTCTTCTAGATCAAAAGATGAAGCTTTACGAGGAGATGGTGGTGTGAAAGATTGGACAAGGCTCTCTTTTGTATTTTTTTCTCACAAAACCTAGAGTTAAAACCCTAGAACCCACAACTCACGCTCGAGAGGAAGAACACTTCCTCTGTTTCTCATGCACGGAAGATCAACCCACTCTCAACTTTTCACATCTCCACTCTTAGATTTTTCACACCAAAAATTACTCTTAATCTCGCTCAAAATTGATCCCTTTTTTGTTGGGAATAGTGTCCCAAAGCCAATCGTCAGCCTGTTGACGGTTGTGCTCCTTTTGTATTAGTACATGAATTATAAATAAATAAAAGTTATTTTAGTATTTTTTCATCATAAATATTTCATCTTCTAATGAACTCCTGTGTTATGGTGAAGTCCTTAGGACTATTTAGACTCGACAAAGGAGGATTTGTCGCTTAGTCCTTAAACATGTTCGCGACCAAATGATACGTTGTTACCAAGGATGACAACGTTTATCGAGCATAGGTCATTGTGTGCCATATGGGTTGGTTGTCCTCATAACCAAAGAGTGTGGAGACACTGGTATGGCATACAGGTGAGATGTAATGGTACATCTGCACTGAACGTGACCAACTCCGGAGCTATTTCTGCTGTCAAGATTTGCTCCGATGGGATATGGGTATAAATGTCCCTCCGATCTGAGACCGCCACGGTGACTTGCAAGCAACTCACTGTACTTAGGCACTGGACTACCTGAATTTCTAATTCAGTGATGGAAGGTTGCTGCGTGTAGTCAAGTACTTGACTTGTCGGTGCGTGTGTCAAGATGGGATTGACCACTCCAGTTTAGGAGCTGTGTACAGTCGTGTTTCAATTTAGCAAAACCTTGGCCAGGGTATGAAGCAAAAATTTAGTGCAGGGGCAAAATGGTAATTTTAAAACTTTTTTAAAATTACTATTTTACAGCGGAATTATTAATTAATCTCATTAATTAATACTAATTAACCCTACACTAGGATCTAAATATGATACAACAGCATGCATTTAAATTTGAAATTCAAATTTGAATCTGTAAACGTTTTACAGTACTGTGTTCAGAACACATCACCTTTTGTGGGTAGTCGATCACCGTAATTTGATCACCATCAGAGGGCTCTGATCGTCACGTCGCAGCCATCCAACTGTCTGGCCTCTGCGGATCGTCCACACGAAGCTCCCGTCTGATCAGCTCCTCACGAATGCTAGTTCGTGATTTCACCCTTTTGATGGCAGATGTTGATCGAACTCCTTCGATCGATGTGTGCCGACTTCTCGGATGCTCCAGATCGTCTGCACAGTTACTTGAGAGGCTGATGGATCTCTCTCTAAAATTTGGTGGACTCACGACACTCGTGGCACACCAATCTCACTTCCCGAACCCTAGGTAGAAACCCTAGGGTACACACCAAAAACCCTGCGCCCAATTTTCTCTCTTTTCTTTCTTTTTCTCTCGGAAGGTTTTGGACCTTCACCTTGCGCAGAAGCCTTCCTCATGCCCCAAAGTTTCTCTCCTAATTTTTCTACACACGTCCCACCTTTCTCCTCTTTTTAAAACAACGTCGAACGTGTCTTATCCGCGTGAGAGGATAAAGACAAGAGGTTACACATTTGAATTCAAATCAAATTTGAATTCAAACAAAAACCAACTTATCCCTATCCTTTTGGGCGTGAGAAGAGAAGAGGCGTGGCTTTTTGTGCATAGAAAAAGTTTTACGAGAAATCTTTTCTCGTGTAAGTAATGTGGCGCACAAAATGGATAAGGATGAAAGGGCAAGTGATAAGTTATCCATTCAAATTCAAACATGCTTTGAATTTGAATGGCTAACTAATTAATTTATCCATCCATATGGCGCACAAATGAGGACGTGGGGAAGGGTTTTATGTGAGAAAAATTTCACGAGAAGTTTCTTCTCGTGAATTCAAATGGGTGCAAGGAAGTTGGGTGACGCAGGGAATTTAAAACAAGGTGGTTTGATTCAAATTGAGCCAACCTAGTTTAAAATAGGTTGAGCACAATTAGACCAAATTAAACCCAACATAATTAGGCTTAATTAGGCTTAATAAAATCCTAATCAAATCAGGAATTAACTAAACCTAACGCCTGATCAAATCAGGGACTAAACCACCTTAGCGATTAGGTCAACATTTAACCTAATCGGGTCAATCCAAACTGAATCCAATTCAATTGGACTTGATCCAAAAATAATTACTCAATCAAATTGAGTTAATTAGTGATTAAATCACTAATTAAATCTCTCATAAATATTGAGTCCAAATCCGATGGGCAATCAGGCATCAGAGACCATCGATATGAAACCCTGATCAAAGAGTTCAAATTTCAAATTCAAAATTTGAAATTCAAAATTTTGACCCCGGTACCCAAAATGTGTGAAACTCATGATTAGAGAATCCTAATTCTCAATCATAGAGTCCCAGATAGATAAGACTCATAATCAGCCATCAGATCAGAAAGGAACCTCTAATGTGTGTGACCCCGCAGGTTCGAACCTAAGCCGGTAGCATAGGAACCAATTTCCGTACTAATCGAAGTGACCATCTAGCAATGGTACCCGATGACCGGATAGGTTGAATAATCGCAATCGCAACATTCAGAACCTACGTGAATATGGTTACCGTATAATTCATCCCTTTTGACCCCTGTGTTTAGGATGACTCAGGGTTAAACTGTCAACCCTGATGATATCATCCGAATCGTGCTCAACTCAATTAGTCCTGTGACTCCTCACTAGGACTACCCTGGCCAAGGTTTTGCTAAATTGAAACACGACTGTACACAGCTCCTAAACTGGAGTGGTCAATCCCATCTTGACACACGCACCGACAAGTCAAGTACTTGACTACACCCAGCAACCTTCCGTCACTGAATTAGAAATTCAGGTAGTCCAGTGCCTAAGTGCAGTGAGTTGCTTGCAAGTCACCGTGGCGGTCTCAGGTCGGAGGGACATTTATACCCATATCCCATCGGAGCAAATCTTGACAGCAGAAATAGCTCCGGAGTTGGTCACGTTCAGTGCAGATGTACCATTACATCTCACCTGTATGCCATACCAGTGTCTCCAGACTTTTTGGTTATGAGGACAACCAACCCATATGGCACACAACGACCTATGCTCGATAAATGTTGTCGTCCTTGGTAACAACGTATCATTTGGTCGCGAACATGTTTAAGGACTAAGTGACAAATCCTCCTTTGTCGAGTCTAAATAGTCCTAAGGACTTCACCACAACACAGGAGTTCATTAGAAGATGAAACATTTGTGATGAAAAAATACCAAAATAACTTTTATTTATTTATAATTCATGTACTAATACAAAAGGAGCACAACCGTCAACAGGCTGACGATTGGCTTTGGGACACTATTCCCAACAATCTCTCACTTGGCCTAAAGCCTATCGGTGCAGTATCTAATACCCATCTTCGACTTGTAGTCGTTGAACTCCTTCACCGCAATGGCTTTAGTGAATGGGTCGGCCAGGTTCTCCTTTCCGTCGATCTTCTGAAGGTCGACGTCACCTCGATCCACGATCTCTCGGATGAGATGGTAGCGGTGCAGAATATACTTCGTCCGCTGGTGTGCCTTTGGTTCCTTCGCCTGAGCAATGGCTCCAGAGCTGTCGCAGTAGAGCAGAACTGGACCAACAAGGGAGGGTGCTACTCCGAGCTCGGTGATGAATTTCCTCAGCCACACCGCTTCTTTGGCAGCATCTGATGTAGCAATATACTCCGTCTCGCATACTGAATCAGCCACAGTGTGCTGCTTGGAACTCTTCCAGCAGACAGCCCCACCATTAAGGGTAAAAATAAATCCTGACACACTCTTGCTATCATCTCGATCAGACTGGAAACTAGAGTCTGTAAACCCTATAAGTCTCAAGTCCGATTCACCATATATAAGCCACTGGTCCTTAGTATTTCTCAAATACTTCAGGATGGTTTTAACAACCTTCCAGTGATTCTCTCCTGGATCAGATTGGTATCTACTCACTACCCCTAGTGAGTATGCCACATCTGGTCGTGTACATGTCATGGCGTACATGATAGATCCCACTGCCGAAGCATATGGAATCCTACCCATACGCTCTCTCTCTTGAGGTGTTGTCGGACAATCCCTCTTCGAGAGAGAAATTCCATGGCCTATCGGTAGATAGCCTTTCTTGGAATTTTTCATGCTGAACCTTTTCAGCATAGTATCAATGTACGTGGACTGGGATAAGCAAAGCAACTTTTTGGATCTATCCCTATAGATCCTCATCCCTAGGATGTAGGAAGCTTCTCCCAGATCCTTCATAGAGAACTGTGACGATAGCCAAATCTTTATTCCCTGTAATGCAGGGACATCATTCCCGATTAAGAGAATGTCATCCACATACAATACAAGAAATACTACTGCTGGACCATTAGCCCACTTATAAATGCAGGGTTCTTCTCCGTTCTTAACGAAGCCATACGTTTTGATCGTCCTATCAAAATGTATGTTCCAACTCCGAGAAGCCTGCTTAAGTCCATAAATGGACCTCTGTAGCTTGCACACCTTAGACTCATCTGTGGATGTGAACCCTTCAGGTTGTATCATATACACCTCTTCGTCCAGCTCTCCGTTTAGGAAAGCTGTCTTCACATCCATCTGCCAGATTTCATAGTTCAGATGGACAGCTATCGTAAGCATAATCCGAATGGATTTGAGCATTGCCACAGGAAAAAACGTCTCGTCATAGTCTATACCATAACGTTGACGATATCCCTTGGCAACCAGACGGGCTTTATAGGTCTCCACCTTTCCGTCTGCGCCCCTCTTCCTTTTGAAGACCCACTTACACCCTATGGGTTTTACTCCTTCGGGTGGGTCAACCAATGTCCATACATCGTTGACCTTCATGGACTCCATTTCGGATTTCATGGCCTCTAGCCATTTCTCAGAGTCAGATCTCTGCATTGCATCCATGTAGGTGATCGGATCCTCATCGTTTTCATCAAGTTCGATAGGATCACCATCCCGGACCAAGAAACCATAATATCTGTCCGGTTGATGTGGTACTCTACCAGACCGCCTTAAGGGTGCATAATCAATGGGCTCCGGATCTGATCTAATCAAATCCGGTTCAGGTTCAGTAACATGTGTCGGTTTTTCCACCTGTCGAACTTCATTAAGTTCGACTTTAGAGGCAACAGTTCCTTCACTAAGGAACTCCTTTTCTAAAAAGATTGCCTTAAGGCTGACAAACACATTTTGCTCATTAGCAAGGTAGAAATAATACCCTTTGGTCTCTTTTGGGTACCCTATAAAATTACACTTGTCAGACCTAGGTCCAAGCTTGTCTGTAATTAAACGTTTAACATAAGTCGGACACCCCCAAACCCTAAGGTGCGAGAGTACTGGCTTACGTCCTATCCATATCTCATATGGCGTTTTGGCTACAGACTTACTCGGAACTCTATTTAGAAGGTAACAAGCCGATTCGAGCGCATATCTCCAGAGGGAGATCGGCAGACCAGCAAACCCCATCATGGATCGAACCATGTCTAACAGGGTCCGATTCCTCCTTTCAGACACACCATTATGCTGTGGTGTTCCAGGAGGAGTCCACTGAGAGAGAATCCCATTCTCTCCTAGATACGTCAGAAACTCATTGGAAAGGTATTCACCTCCTCGATCAGATCGAAGAGTTTTAATACACTTCCCAGTTTGTTTTTCTACCTCATTTCGGAATAGTTTGAACATTTCAAATGATTCCGACTTATGCTTCATTAAATAGACATACCCATACCTAGATAGGTCGTCTGTGAAGGTTATGAAGTAGAAAAATCCACCTCTTGCACTTGAGCTCATGGGTCCACATACATCAGAATGTACCAGACCTAAGAGTTCACTGGCTCGCTCACCTTTTCCAGTAAAAGGTGACTTGGTCATCTTTCCAAGAAGACAGGACTCACAGGTTGGAAGTGATTCACAATCACTAACTTCAAGAATTCCTTCTTGAGCCAACCTGTTTATCCTGTTCTTATTGATATGACCTAGCCTACAGTGCCAAAGGTAGACTTCTGACACATTATCTATTCTAGAGCGTTTACCGAATTTTTGAACCACATTAACAGGCTGCGATAGTAAGTAAATTTCATTATTTAATTGTCCAACAAATATTCTAACACCATTCAAAATGATATTGCAAATATTTTTTTTTATTAAAAAATCATAACCGTACATGGCCAAAAGGCCTACAGAAATAATATTTAATAAAAAACTTGGACAATAGTGACATTCACTCAGAATTACATTACGAGAATTGATTACAAGACTCATGATTCCTAAAGCTAGAATTGGAACTTTGCTTCCATCTCCAACATTCAGGAACCTCTCGCCTTCATCAAATCTCCTACTGACCTGCAGACCCTGCATCGAATTACAAATATGATAAGGACTTTCGGTATCCAATACCCAGGCAGTAGTATCACAAATCGAAAAGTTGCAAGGAGTTATCATATAATTACCTTGCTTCTTCTTTGGCCTGTTCGGGTCCAGGGAGGCAATGTATTGAGGACAGTTCCTCTTCCAATGCCCGTGCTTCTTGCAAAAGAAGCACTCCGCCTGGCTCTGGTCAGGCTTGCGCTTCTTGGTCTGACCCCGTGCTACTATCCCAGCATGAGATTGCACCTTCTTATTTTTCTTCTTCTTGTTCTTCTTCCCCTTCCCAAAGGGTTGACGACGAGAAGAAGACCCTCCCACTACATTCACCGACTCCTTATGGAGTTGGTGATCCTTCTCAAAGTTCTGCAGCAACCCCAACAATCCGTGGTAGTTTACTGCAGGCTTTGTCATTCGAAAATGAGTAAGGAATGGGAGGAAGGACTTGGGCAAGGAATTAAGGATCGCATCCTTACCGAGCTGCTCGTGCAGAGGAAAGCCCAATTTGCTTAGGCGCTCAATCATCTCGATCATATACAGTACATGATCAGTGACTGAGGCCCCATCCCTCATCCGAGTATTGAAAATAGCACAACTAGTTTTGTGCCTTTCAACGTCGTCAGGCATGCCAAAGGAGTCGTTCAACATTTGAAGCATCTCCTGTGGCTGGGCGTTCTCAAACCTTCGGCTGAACTCATCATTCATTGCAGCCAGCATAATACATCGAACGGTGGTGCGGTCATTGAGCCACTTCAAGTAAGTGTCTCGGATCGCTTTACTAGCATTCGGAGCTGGCTCCTCAGGTGCTGGATCCGTTACTACATAAAGGATCCGCTCATGCTCAAGGACGATTTTCAATTTTCGATACCAGCTATCGAAATTGGGTCCCATGAGCTTGTCATTATCTAATAATGATCGGAGCGACAGGGTAGTGGCCATAGCTGCTTAAAGGAAAACGAGACCTCTATTAGTACATAAATTAATACTAAAGACTTGGACTTTAGTCTAAAATTTTTTCCAATATTTTTACGAACTGATAGCCTCATCCTCCAATTCGAGGAATTACTTTAATTCCTTAATGGGTACTAGAATCCACACAGACTACACACGAGCCCAACTTTGGTTGGTCAACCCATGTGCATCTATGGGTAGGTTCTTAACCAGTTGTTTCTCTAAACAACTTCTAGTAATTGATTTTGCCCCAGAACCTAATCAGTAGGCTTTGGCCTCCACTGAAAAGATCTGGTTAGGTCCAACCATTAACATGACTTAATTTAGTGAATCAGACCAATAAATGATCAGGCCCGACTTTGGCCGGCCAACCTAACCACCA
Source organism: Elaeis guineensis (assembly GCF_000442705.2). Taxonomy (NCBI): domain Eukaryota; kingdom Viridiplantae; phylum Streptophyta; class Magnoliopsida; order Arecales; family Arecaceae; genus Elaeis; species Elaeis guineensis. The sequence continues at coordinate 33,960,737 of NC_025993.2, forward strand.
TCAGAAAGACTCAATCAAATTATCATATTATGAATAATAATTCCATTGGCCAATGAGCACCAGGCCTTTGGGCCTCCAATGATCATTGAACTAATGGACTCATTATCATTCACTTAATGGGAGGCTATGACTTAGTTATCATTATAACTTAATCATTTTAGGGACCTAATAATTTTGAGGATTTTATTAAAGAATAGTAGAGAAGAAATCATCCAGCCAATTTCAATCCTCCCACTGACTTCACCAAGTCAGATTAAAAAAGATTTAATTAAAGCTGGCATTAGCAGCACCTAAATCAGTCATACTGATTTACCTAATGACATGGGTGAGCTCTAATCACCAAGTGATCTAATCAAAATCTAACTTACCAGATTGGTCAGGTAAGTGAGATCAGTGGTGGGGATTTGCCATTAACTCGTCAATGATCGAATCAATGCGAGTAGCTCCCGCTTAAGAACCACTGGTCAAAACTGCCGAACTTACCTTAGACACCAACCAGTTCATTAGTTTTAATTTTGATCAACTTAGTAAATAGAGCTACACCGCGTAGCCATGAATTAAGTCCATCTTGGTCTAGTTAAAGACATGGACCCATTCAACTACAACTATTGAAGTTGAGTCTAGAGTATCTTTGACCTAATCTAATTCAACTTTTGATTAGATTTGACCAATTACTCCAATTCATCCATTTTTTAAACTAACCTTAGGTCTAACCCAATTATGGACCTAATTCATCTAACCCATTGACCCAAAAGTTTATGCAATTGTCTTAGGTCTTAATTCACAATTCTAGACCTACTAGACAACACTTAATTCTTTTAATTAAGTACTTGGACTGATGGGTCAGGGTTTGGCATTTCGAAAACAATTTTCAAATTTGAAAGATTTTATTTTCTGTTCACCAAATGTGTTAACTCATTTCACAAACGGGTCAGCACATTTCATAAACAACAATTCTTTTGCTCATTTCATAACAGAAAATAACTCAAAATAAATCATAAATTTTTTTTTAGATCTAATCTAACATATTCATGATAAATTTTTTAATTAAGTCCTTTCGCTGCTTCATCGACATGGGATATAATTACATCGGCACCCCTACTGTCATAGGAGACCCCATCGAATGGGAAGAGAGGGCCTTTAAACCCTACTTTTCTCCTATGACCGGACGGCCATGGCAATAAACCCAATTAGATTACTTGCTACTTGGATCAAGTATATCTAAATATACAAATTTCAAAATTTAAATTTTGAATTTCAAATTTCAAATTTTAAATTTTAAATTTCAAATTTGAGATTTCAACCAAATTTCAAATTTCAAATTTTCAATCTTTGAATTTTAAAATTTGAATTTTGAATTTTAAATTTCGAATTTCAAATTTCAAATTTCAAATTTCAAATTTTGAATTTTGAATTTTAAATTTTAAATTTTGAATTTCAAATTTCAAATTTCAAATTTGAGATTTCAACCAAATTTCAAATTTCAAATTTTGAATTTCAAATTTGAAACTTCTAACAAATTTCAAATTTCAAATTTCAAATCTTTTTGAATTTCGAATTTTGAATTTTAAATTTCAAATTTAAACTTATAGATTACACCTTAATCTACGCATGTATATGTATATCATATTCTAGAACCCGCTCTGATACCAATTGAAGCGAAAATTTAGTGCAGGGGCAAAATGGTAATTTTAAAACTTTTTTAAAATTACTATTTTACAGCAGAATTATTAATTAATCTTATTAATTAATACTAATTAACCCTACACTAGGATCTAAATATGATACAACAGCATGTATTTAAATTTGAAATTCAAATTTGAATCTGTAAACGTTTTACAGTACTGTGTTCAGAACACATCACCTTTTGCGGGTAGTCGATCATCGCAATCTGATCACCATCAGAGGGCTCTGATCGTCACGTCGTAGCCACCCAACTGTCTGGCCTCTGTGGATCGTCCACACGAAGCTCCCATCTGATCAGCTCCTCACGAATGCTAGTTCGTGATTTCACTCTTTTGATGGCAGATGTTGATCGAACTCCTTCGATCGATGTGTGCTGACTTCTTGGATGCTCCGAATCATCTGCACAGTTACTTGAGAGGCTGATGGATCTCTCTCTGAAATTTGGTGGACTCACGACACTCGTGGCACACCAATCTCACTTCCCGAACCCTAGGTAGAAACCCTAGGGTACACACCAAAAACCCTGCGCCCAATTTTCTCTCTTTTCTTTCTTTTTCTCTCGGAAGGTTTTGAACCTTCACCTTACGCAGAAGCCTTCCTCACGCCCCAAAGTTTCTCTCCTAATTTTTCTACGCACGTCCCACCTTTCTCCTCTTTTTAAAACAACGTCGAACATGTCTTATCCGCGTGAGAGGATAAAGACAAGAGGTTACACATTTGAATTCAAATCAAATTTGAATTCAAACAAAAACCAACTTATCCCTATCCTTTTGGGCGTGAGAAGAGAAGAGGCGTGGCTTTTTGTGCGTGGAAAAAGTTTTACGAGAAACCTTTTCTCGTGTAAGTAATGTGGCGCACAAAATGGATAAGGATGAAAGGGCAAGTGATAAGTTATCCATTCAAATTCAAACATGCTTTGAATTTGAATGGCTAACTAATTAATTTATCCATCCATATGGTGCACAAATGAGGACGTGGGGAAGGGTTTTACATGAGAAAAATTTCACGAGAAGTTTCTTCTCGTGAATTCAAATGGGTGCAAGGAAGTTGGGTGACGCAGGGAATTTAAAATAAGGTGGTTTGATTCAAATTGAGCCAACCTAGTTTAAAATAGGTTGAGCACAATTAGACCAAATTAAACCCAACATAATTAGGCTTAATAAAATCTTAATCAAATCAGGAATTAACTAAACCTAACCCCTGATCAAATCAGGGACTAAACCACCTTAGCGATTAGGTCAACATTTAACCTAATCGGGTCAATCCAAACTGAATCCAATTCAATTGGACTTGATCCAAAAATAATTACTCAATCAAATTGAGTTAATTAGTGATTAAATCACTAATTAAACTTCTCATAAATATTGAGTCCAAATCCGATGGACAATCAGGCATCAGAGACCATCGATATGAAACCCTGATCAAAGAGTTCAAATTTCAAATTCAAAATTTGAAATTCAAAATTTTGACCCCGGTACCCAAAATGTGTGGAACTCATGATTAGAGAATCCTAATTCTCAATCATAGAGTCCCAGATTGATAAGACTCATAATCAGCCATCAGATCAGAAAGGAACCTCTAATGTGTGTGACCCCGCAGGTTTGAACCTAAGCCGATAGCACAGGAACCAATTTCTGTACTAATCGAAGTGACCATCTAGCAATGGTACCCGACGACCGGATAGGTTGAATAATCGCAATCGCAACATTCAGAACCTACGTGAATATGGTTACCGTATAATTCATCCCTTTTGACCCCTGTGTTTAGGATGACTCAGGGTTAAACTGTCAACCCTGATGATATCATCCGAATCGTACTCAACTCAATTAGTCCTGTGACTCCTCACTAGGACTACCCTGGTCAAGGTTTTGCTAAATTGAAACACGACTGTACACAGCTCCTAAACTGGAGTGGTCAATCCCATCTTGACACATGCACCGACAAGTCAAGTACTTGACTACACCCAGCAACCTTCCGTCACTGAATTAGAAATTCAGGTAGTCCAGTGCCTAAGTGCAGTGAGTTGCTTGCAAGTCACCGTGGCGGTCTCAGGTCGGAGGGACATTTATACCCATATCCCATCGGAGCAAATCTTGACAGCAGAAATAGCTCCGGAGTTGGTCACGTTCAGTGCAGATGTACCATTACATCTCACCTGTATGCCATACCAGTGTCTCCACACTCTTTGGTTATGAGGACAACTAACCCATATGGCACACAACGACCTATGCTCGATAAATGTTGTCGTCCTTGGTAACAACGTATCATTTGGTCGCGAACATGTTTAAGGACTAAGCGACAAATCCTCCTTTGTCGAGTCTAAATAGTCCTAAGGACTTCACCACAACACAGGAGTTCATTAGAAGATGAAACATTTGTGATGAAAAAATACCAAAATAACTTTTATTTATTTATAATTCATGTACTAATACAAAAGGAGCACAACCGTCAACAGGCTGACGATTGGCTTTGGGACACTATTCCCAACAGGGTAGTCCTAGTGAGGAGTCACAGGACTAATTGAGTTGAGCACGATTCGGATGATATCATCAGGGTTGACAGTTTAACCCTGAGTCGTCATAAACACAGGGGTCAAAAGGGATGAATTATATGGTAACCATATTCACGTAGGTTCTGAATGTTGCGATTGTGATTATTCGACCTATCCGATCGTCGGGTACCATTACTAGATGGTCACTTCGATTAGTACAGAAATTGGTTCCTGTGCTACCGGCTTAGGTTCGAACCTGCGGGGTCACACACATTAGAGGTTCCTTTCTGATCTGATGGCTGATTATGAGTCTTATCTATCTGGGACTCTATGATTGAGAATTAGGATTCTCTAATCATGAGTTCCACACATTTTAGATACCGGGGTCAAAATTTTGAATTTCAAATTTTGAATTTGAAATTTGAACTCTTTGATCAGGGTTTCATATCGATGGTCTCTGATGCCTGATTGCCCATCAGATTTGGACTCAATATTTATGAGAGGTTTAATTAGTGATTTAATCACTAATTAACTCAATTTGATTGAGTAATTATTTTTGGATCAAGTCCAAATTGAATTGGATTCAGTTTGGATTGACCCGATTAGGTTAAATGTTGACCTAATCGCTAAGGTGGTTTAGTCCCTGATTTGATCAGGAGTTAGGTTTAGTTAATTTCTGATTTGATTAGGATTTTATTGAGCCTAATTAAGCCTAATTATGTTGGGTTTAATATGGTCTAATTGTGCTTAACCTATTTTAAACTAGGTTGGCTCAATTTGAATCAAACCACCTTGTTTTAAATTCCCTGCGACACCCAACTTCCTTGCACCCATTTGAATTCACGAGAAGAAACTTCTCATGAAATTTTTCTCATGCGAAACCCTTCCCCACGCCCTCATTTGTGCGCCATATGGATGGATAAAATAATTAGTTAGCCATTCAAATTCAAAGCATGTTTGAATTTGAATGGATAACTTATCACTTGCCCTTTCATCCTTATCCATTTTGTGCGCCACATTACTTACACGAGAAAAGGTTTCTCATGAAACATTTTCTATGCACAAAGAGCCACGCCCCTTCTCTTCTCATGCCCAAAAGGATAGGGATAAGTTGGTTTTCGTTTGAATTCAAATTTGATTTGAATTCAAATGTGTAACCTCTTGTCTTTATCCTCTCACACGGATAAGACACGTTCGACATTGTTTTAAAAAGAGGAGAAAGGTGGGACGTGCGTAGAAATTTTAGGAGAGAAACTTTGGGGCATGAGGAAGGCTTCTGCGCAAGGTGAAGGTCCAAAACCTTCCGAGAGAAAAAGAAAGAAAAGAGAGAAAATTGGGCACAGGGTTTTTGGTGTGTATCCTAGGGTTTCTACCTAGGGTTCGGGAAGTGAGATTGGTGTACCACGAGTGTCGTGAGTCCACCAAATTTTGGGGAGAGATCCATCAGCCTCTCAAGCAACTGTGCAGATGATCCAGAGCATCCAAAAAGTCGACACACATCGATCGAAGGAGTTCGATCAACATCTGCCATCAAAAGGGTGAAATCACGAACTAGCATTCATGAGGAGCTGATCAGACGGGAGCTTCGTGTGGACGATCCGCAGAGGTCAGATATTTGTGTGGCTGCGATGTGATGATCAGAGCCCCCGACGGTGATCAGATTGCGATGATCGACTATCCGCAAAAGGTGATGTGTTCTGAACACAGTACTGTAAAATGTTTACTGATTCAAATTTGAATTTCAAATTTAAATGCATGCTGTTGTATCATATTTAGATTCTAGTGTAGGGTTAATTAATATTAATTAATGAGATTAATTAATAATTCTGCTGTAAAATAGTAATTTTGAAAAAATTTTAAAATTACCATTTTGCCCTTGCACTAAATTTTCACTTCAAATAGTATCAGAGCGTGGTTCTAGAATATGATATACATATGCATGCGTAGATTAAGGTGTAATCTATAAGTTTAAATTTGAAATTTAAAATTTATCAGAAGTTTCAAATTTGAAATTCAAAATTTGAAATTTGAAATTTGGTTGAAATCTCAAATTTGAAATTTGAAATTCGAAATTCGAAATTTGAAATTTGAAATTCAAAATTCAAAATTTGAAATTTGAAATTTGGTTGAAATCTCAAATTTGAAATTGAAATTCGAAATTTGAAATTTGAAATTCAAAATTCAAAATTTAAAATTCAAAGATTGGAAATTCGAAATTTGAAATTTGATTGAAATCTCAAATTTAAATTTAAAATTTAAAATTTAAAATTTGAAATTTGAAATTCAAAATTTAAATTTTGAAATTGGTATATTTAGATATACTTGATCCAAGTAGCAAGTAATCTAATTGGGTTGGTTGCCATGGCCGTCCGGTCATAGGAGAAAAGTAGGGTTTAAAGGCCCTCTCTTCCCATTCGATGGGGTCTCCTATGGCGGTAGGGGTGCCGATGCAATTATATCCCATGCCGATGAAGCAGCGAAAGGACTTAATTAAGAAATTTATCATGAATGTGTTAGATTAGATCTAAAAAAAATTTATGATTTATTTTGAGTTATTTTCTGTTATGAAATGAGCAATAGAATTGCTGTTTATGAAATGTGCTGACCCGTTTGTGAAATGAGTTAACACATTTGGTGAACAGAAAATAAAATCTTTCAAATTTGAAAATTATTTTCGAAATACCAAACCCTGACCCATAGCCCAAGTACTTAATTAAAAGAATTAAGTGTTGTCTAGTAGGTCTAGAATTGTGAATTAAGACCTAAGACAATTGCATAAACTTGTGGGTCAATGGGTTAGATGAATTAGGTCCATAATTGGGTTAGACCTAAGGTTAGTTTAAAAAAATAGACTAAATGGAGTAATTGGTCAAATCTAATCAAAAGTTGAATTAGATTAGGTCAAGGATACTCTAGACTCAACTTCAATAGTTGTAGTTGAATGGGTCCATGTCTTTAACTAGACCAAGATGGACTTAATTCATGGCTACGCGGTGGAGCCCTATTTACTAAGTTGATCAAAATTAAAACTAATGAACCGGTTGGTGTCTAAGGTAAGTTCGGCAGTTTTGACCAGTGGTTCTTAAGCGGGAGCTACTCGCATTGATTCGATCATTGACGAGTTAATGGCAAATCCCCACCACTGATCTCACTTACCTGGCCAATCTGGTAAGTTAGATTTTGATTAGATCACTTGGTGATTAGAGCTCACCCATGTCATTAGGTAAATCAGTGTGACTGATTTAGGTGCTCCTAATGCCAGCTTTAATTAAATCTTTTTTAATCTGACTTGGTGAAGTCAGTGGGAGGATTGAAATTGGCTGGATGATTTCTTCTCTACTATTCTTTAATAAAATCTTCAAAATTATTAGGTCCCTAAAATGATTAAGTTATAATGATAACTAAGTCATAGCCTCCCATTAAGTGAGTGATAATGAGTCCATTAGTTCAATGATCATTGGAGGCCCAAAGGCCTGGTGCTCATTGGCTAATGGAATTATTATTCATAATATGATAATTTGATTGAGTCTTTCTGATGGTGGTTAGGTTGGCCGGCCAAAGTCGGGCCTGATCATTTATTGATCCGATTCACTAAATTAAGTCATGTTAATGGTTGGACCTAACCAGATCTTTTCAGTAGAGGCCAAAGCCTACTGATTAGGTTTTGGGGCAAAATCAATTACTAGAAGTTGTTTAGAGAAACAACTGGTTAAGAACCTACCCATAGATGCACATGGGTTGACCAACCAAAGTTGGGCTCGTGTGTAGTCTGTGTGGATTCTAGTACCCATTAAGGAATTAAAGTAATTCTCAAATTGGAGGATGAGGCTACCAGTTCGTAAAAATATTGAGAAAAATTTTAGACTAAAATCCAAGTCTTTAGTATTAATTTATGTACTAATAGAGGTCTCGTTTTCCTTTAAGCAGCTATGGCCACTACCCTGTCGCTCTGATCATTATTAGATAATGACAAGCTCATGGGACCCAATTTCGATAGCTGGTATCGAAAATTAAAAATCGTCCTTGAGCATGAGCGGATCCTTTATGTAGTAACGGATCCAGTACCTGAGGAGCCACTCCTAACGCTAGTAAGGCGATCCGAGACACTTACTTGAAGTGGCTCAATGACCGCACCACCGTTCGATGTATTATGCTGGCAGCAATGAATGACGAGTTCAGCCGAAGGTTTGAGAACGCCCAGCCACAGGAGATGCTTCAAATGTTGAACGACTCCTTTGGCACGCCTGACGACGTTGAAAGGCACAAAACTAGTTATGCCATTTTCAATGCTCGGATGAGGGATGGGGCCTCAGTCACTGATCATGTACTGTACATGATCGAGATGATTGAGCGCCTAAGCAAATTGGGCTTTCCTCTGCACGAGCAGCTCGGTAAGGATGCGGTCCTTAATTCCTTGCCCAAGTCCTTCCTCCCATTCCTTACTCATTTTCGAATGACAAAGCCTGCAGTAAACTACCACAGATTGTTGGGGTTGCTGCAGAACTTTGAGAAGGATCACCAACTCCATAAGGAGTCGGTGAATGTAGTGGGAGGGTCTTCTTCTCGTCGTCAACCCTTTGGAAGGGAAGAAGAACAAGAAGAAGAAAAATAAGAAGGTGCAATCTCATGCTGGGACAGTAGTACGGGGTCAGACCAAGAAGCGCAAGCACGACCAGAGCCAGGCGGAGTGCTTCTTTTGCAAGAAGCAGGGCATTGGAAGAGGAACTGTCCTCAATACATTGCCTCCCTGGACCCGAACAGGCCAAAGAAGAAGCAAGGTAATTATATGATAACTCCTTGCAACTTTTCATTTGTGATACTACTGCTGGGTATTGGGATACCAGAAGCCCTTATCATATTTGTAATTCGATGCAGGGTCTGCAGGTCAGTAGGAGATTTGATGAAGGCGAGAGGTTCCTGAATGTTGGAGATGGAAGCAAAGTTCCAGTTCTAGCTTTAGGAATCATGAGTCTTGTAATCAATTCTCGTAATGTAATTCTGAGTGAATGTCACTATTGTCCAAGTTTTTTTTTAAATATTATTTCTGTAGGCCTTTTGGCCATGTACGATTATGATTTTTTAATAAAAAAAAATATTTACATATCATTTTGAATGTGTTACAATATTTGTTGGATAATAAATAATAGAATTTACTTACTGTCACAGCCTGTTAATGTGGTTCAAAATTCGGTAAACGCTCTAGAATAGATAATGTGTCAGAAGTCTACCTTTGCACTGTAGGCTAGGTCATATCAATAAGAACAGGATAAACAGGTTGGCTCAAGAAGAATTCTTGAAGTTAGTAATTGTGAATCACTTCCAACCTGTGAGTCCTGTCTTCTTGGAAGATGACCAAGTCACCTTTTATTGAAAAAGGTGAGTGAGCCAGTGAACTCTTAGGTCTGATACATTCTGATGTATGTGGACCCATGAGCTCAAGTGCAAGAGGTGGATTTTTTACTTCATAACCTTCACAGACGACCTATCTAGGTATGGGTATGTCTATTTAATGAAGCATAAGTCGAATCATTTGAAATGTTCAAACTATTCGAAATGAGGTAGAAAAATAAACTGAAGTGTATTAAAACTCTTCGATCTGATCGAGGAGGTGAATACCTTTCCAATGAGTTTCTGACGTATCTAGGGAGAATGGGATTCTCTCTCAGTGGACTCCTCCTGGAACACCACAGCATAATGGTGTGTCTGAAAGGAGAAATCGGACCCTGTTAAACATGGTTCGATCTATGATGGGGTTTGCTGGTCTGCCGATCTCCTCTGGGGATATACGCTCGAATCGGCTTGTTACCTTCTAAATAGAGTTCCGAGTAAGTCTGTAGCCAAAATGTCATATGAGATATGGATAGGACGTAAGCCATACTCTCGCACCTTAGGGTTTGGGGGTGTCCGGCTTATATTAAATGTTTAATTACAGACAAGCTTGGACCTAGGTCTGACAAGTATAATTTTATAGGGTACCCAAAGAGATCAAAAGGTATTATTTCTACCTTGCTGATGAGCAAAGGTGTTTGTCAGCCTTAAGGCAATCTTTTTAGAAAAGGAGTTCCTTAAGTGAAGAACTGTTGCCTCTAAGTCGAACTTGACGAAGTTCGACAGGTGGAAAAAACCAACACATGTTACTGTACCTGAACTGAATTTGATTAGATCAGATCCGGATCCATTGATTATGCACCCTTAAGGCGGTCTGGTAGAGTACCACATCAACCGGACAGATACTATGATTTCTTGGTCCGGGATGGTATCCTGTCGAACTTGATGAAACGATGAGGATCCGACACCTACATGGATGCAATGCAGAGATCTGACTCTGAGAAATGGCTAGAGGCCATGAAATTCGAAATGGAGTCCATGAAAGTCAATGATGTGTGGACATTGGTTGACCCACCCGAAGGAGTAAAACCCATAGGGTGTAAGTGGTCTTCAAAAGGAAGAGGGCGCAGACGGAAAGGTGGAGACCTATAAAGCCCGTCTGGTTGCCAAGGATATCATCAACGTTATGGTATAGACTATGATGAGATATTTTTTCCTGTGGCAATGCTCAAATCCATTCGGATTATGCTTGCGATAGCTGCCCATCTGGACTATGAAATCTGGCAGATGGATGTGAAGACAGCTTTCCTAAACGGAGAGCTGGATGAAGAGGTGTATATGATAAACCTGAAGGGTTCACATCCACAGATGAATCTAAGGTGTGCAAGCTACAGAGGTCCATTTATGGACTTAAGCAGGCATCTCGGAGTTGGAACATACATTTTGATAGGACGATCAAAATGTATGACTTCGTTAAGAACGGAGAAGAGCCCTGCATTTATAAGTGGGCTAATGGTCCAGTAGTAGTATTTCTTGTATTGTATGTGGATGACATTCTTTAATCGGAAATGATGTCCCTGCATTACAGGGAATAAAGATTTGGCTTATCGTCACAGTTCTCCATGA